>NC_079516.1:12931984-13231867 GCF_000801105.2 Raphanus sativus
GATCAATGACGATGGAAACAATCTCAGACCGGTGACGATGGCACGAACTTAGACCGGTCTTTTCTTCCTCCTGCAATCTCTCATCTCTCTCGGCCTCATCTCTCTTCTCTCTATCAGGGTTCTCTATTGAACCCTAAATCGTTATGGAAGACGACGATCCCATGTCTTTCTTTTTGTCTACTTTTATATTATTAACCTTTTAATATTTTTAACTTTTAAAATCAATTACAAAAATTATAAATTATAATTATAATTCAAACTAAATTAAGGGTAATATGGTATTTAAGGAGAATCAAAATTCTATTTTACTAAAACATCTTCTAAAAATCTTAGAGTGACAAACCTAAGACGAAGATGTCTCTTTTTTCTAATTTTCTCTAAATAATAAACCTTATTATATAATACAAAACGGATCTCCAAGAGTTAGAGTACGCATGATTGACCATTTATTCTAGTCTATTGATTAACCCTTTTGTTGCAATGCAATGTTGGCATGATATTACTTACTGATTTTTATTCGACAATCATGTTATTGTCATGCATCAAAATGCATAAATGAAGAAAATTATTGCAGCATTTTCGTAAACGGTGAAATGTTCTTCTTTTATTTGCAAGCATTAAACCAATCAAAGTTTCTGTCTTGAAGAACAAGAGAGTTAGATCTTACATTAAAGTATAAATCACCCGTGCGCAAGAGTGGTAAACAATATAATCTATACTATTAAAGTACAAGCACATTTGAATTTTTAATCTGTTTACCCCTATCAAAGAGGCTTTCTTTTGTATTCATTAATGATATTTTGGACATTCTGCATTGGTTTCTTTTTTAATTATTTTTGGTTTGTCATTAACCACCGGTTTCCTAATTCAATTTGGTATGTGATTATTCCGTGTTTGATACTGCATCATTTTAATATTTTTCCAACCGGACATGTTTGAAACTGCATCGTTTTTTCTCAAACTATTTAATTGTTTGGTTTTAAACCGCTTTTTCTTAAATATAATCCCAACTATCTAACAAAAAATATTTATAAAAAATAAAAAATTTTTATTGGTTCAACCAGTGGTTCAACCGGTAACCGGATTTCGATTTTAGTAGTTTTTATTGGATTTTTAAATTTTGTTTTTTTTTTCAAACCCGAACTGAATTTATCTTTGATCAACCGGTAATCCGTTCAACCGCAGGTCTCAGTCGAATTTCAAAACACCGATCAAAACTATAAAACTGTTATATTGATTTATATTTAAAATATCTAATTCAAAATTAAAAACCTAAAAATACATGTATAATATAGTTTTACCGAACATAAATCTAGATATAAAATACATATATGAGACGGATTATATAAATACATATACAAGACGAATTATATAAATGTGATTATATAAAATTTTCACCAAACATAAACCCGCGCTTTAAAAGCGCGGGTCAAAATCTAGTTATCCCTTAAAAACAAGCTCGAGTGTATTTACCAAAGATAATCATACCTTATTTTAGTGCTACATATATTTGCACTTTGTGAATACGTTTCCTCCACAATTTGTCAACGTTCCCACCTAATGCTAAATTATTATGCAGAAATCCTTCATTTTCTTATCGTTGACTCCTGTTTTTGTAGAGTCACCTCAAATGCTTAATAAAAATGATAGTTATAGCTATTAATCATATGACTACGAAATTAGAACAAATAAAGGGGAGGAACATGATTGTACTTCATTTAATATGCAATCGATTGTATTAATAATCATTTTAAATTAGACCACTTGGTTAGAATCCTCTTAATAAGATTATGTAGCTTTTGATGTCAAAAAAAAAATTATGACAGTTTATATAATATTCACACAGATTTGATAACTAGTAATATAAATTTGGGAAATATTAAAAAAAAGTGTAGTTGGGCCAATTGAAGTGTCATGTTTTGTGGATTTGGTGTCGTAGAGATTGTTTAAAGGATTGTGCGGTCATGGTCAGTTGGATGAAGCAGTTTTGAAGTTAGAAACTCTATGTGAGATGACATGAATGCCTCTGCCAATTAATCTATACAAGTCTTTCTTTTTCGGTTTTTGTAGAAGAAGATGTGCTTCTGAAGCAGAGGTTATGTTTGATGACATAGAAGCTGACGGTTACTTTGTAGATAAGGTCATGTACACTTGTATGGTGAAAGAATATTGCAAGGACAAATATGGCAATGGCAGTGCGGCTCTGATGAGATTGCTTACATGATTATAGTCAATATTTATGCGAGAAATGCAATAATTGAGAAGAAGTTGTCAAACATTTTGTCCGGTCTAACTCTTTTACCTACACGGTACTGATAAGCGGATTTGTGAAGACGTGCATGGTCGAGAAAGGATGTTAGTAGCTAGACAAGATGCTTGGAGACCGCTAATCTCCAAATGTTGTGCTGTATACTTCGCTCATCGGTCATTTCTTGAAGAAAAGAGACTTCAAGTTTTCTTTTAATTGTTAGGTTTAATGGGAGGAAAGGAGATTAAGCATGATCAAGCCGCGACATCACACTGCTTAATATATGGAGAGCTATGGCACGCACGTAAGAGGAGGAGACAAGTTATGTTGAGCCTGGCAAAGAAAAGCTTCTTCAACGTCTTCTTCAGAAACATCTTATAGTATCAGTCCTCTCTTCTTAAGAGTCTATGTGAAAGTGAAAGACCTGTTGATGTTTGGCTCTGATATAGATATGTAGAAGAGTGATATTTATCCGAATAGATACTCTTATGATTACGAAACGCTGCTTCAATGTCTCTGTTACTCCAGATTGACCATAGAAACAGTTAAATGGTCAATTAAAGATATGGCTGCTCTTGCTTTTTGGCCAAGTTTGATTGGTTAGGGTACTTCTGATCCTAGTTCATTTTTACTCTAAAATTGAGTAAAATAAAGTACGGAGTAAAAATTGTTTTAATCTAACTTTATATTTTATTTCGTAATAGAGTTTACTCCATAAATAAAATAATTTATTTTTTTCTTTGTTCATTATTCTATTATAGAGTAAGAAATAAAATAGATTAAATATTTTTATTTCATATTCATTTTTATCATATTCTGGAAGAAAAAATAAAAATTTCCATTGGAGATGTTCTTAACCGTCTCAATATATCCATTTATTTTTATCTCGAAAATAAAAAAAATATTATAAATATGGATTTTTCTCAAATGTGTTTCTATAAATAGAAATCTTAAATCTAAAAGAATATTATTTTTTCCTTTATAAGTAAACAAAATATAACAATTTTTATTTTAAAGAAAAGAATAGAGATGAGTTAGAATGTTTTTATTCCTAAATACTATTATAGAAGTAAAAATAGAGGTGGATTAGATATTTTTCCACGCTTGGTTGATTTATATTTTGTGCGAAGAGATGAAATTTAGAGAAGCTCTTCTTAAAAAGAAATCGAGAGAAGCTCCTGCGTTGTTTGGAATATATTGTGGTTCAGTTTGGAAGATCTTTATTGAATTGTACTAAACCGGGTTTGTTGAAAATGCTTAACCAGAATCAGAAACTTTAGTTTTGTTACTCTTTTAACATACAGTATGTTGTAAATGTGATGTACTATACCAGTAATAAATTGCATCTATCCTTTAAAACAACTTGTAAACCTTTAAAAAAGACAGTTTTGACTTTTGACTGTGAAGTGTGTAAGATAGACTCGATGATAAAATGAAATCTAACAACTGAAGCAGTTGGTCTGCCATTTTTCATCATAAAGTAAGAAAAGGACATTAAAAATATTTGATATAGGCAAGACAGTTTATCTTCACTTGAGTTTCTTTTTCTCAAAAAAAAAACCACTTGAGTTTCTTTTTTTTTTCACATTAAGCATGACTATTTTCTCGTTTCTTTTTCTTGGTTTGGAAAAAAGCTGATGTAGTGTTACACACAAAAAAAGAAAAAGCTTATGTAAAAACATGAAAATGTGTGCCCAACTTGCCTCAAAGAAAGTAACGTGTGTGAAAGGGAGAAAGATTGTCTGGGTAACTTGTCCTTTTTAATAGTTAACTAGATTTTGATCCGCGCTTTCAAAGCGCGGGTTTATGTTTGGTGAAAATTTTATATAATCACATTTATATAATCCGTCTTGTATATGTATTTATATAATCCGTCTCATATATGTATTTTATATCCAGATTTATGTTCGGTAAAACTATATTATACATGTATTTTTAGGTTTTTAATTTTGAATTAGATATTTTAAATATAAATCAATATAACAGTTTTATAGTTTTGATCGGAGACCTGCGGTTGAACGGATTACCGGTTGATCAAAGATAAATTCAGTTCGGGTTTGAAAAAAAAAATAAAAATCCAATAAAAACTACTAAAATCGAAATCCAGTTACCGGTTGAACCACTGGTTGAACCAATAAACAATTTTTATTTTTTATAAATAATTTTTGTTAGATAGTTGGGATTATATTTAGGAAAAAGCGGTTTAAAACCAAACCATTAAATAGTTTGAGAAAAAACGATGCAGTTTCAAACATGTCCGGTTAGAAAAATATTAAAATGATGCAGTATCAAACACGGAATAATCACATACCAAAATTGAATTAGGAAACCGGTGGTTAATGACAAACCAAAAACAATTAAAAAAGAAACCAATGCAAAATGTCCAAAATGTCATTAATGAATACAAAAGAAAACTTCTTTAATAGGGGTAAACATAGTAAAAATCCAAATGTGCTTGTACTTTAATAGTATAGATTAACCATTATGGTTATCAATTGTATTAGTCTACCGTTTTTCTTTACGGCAATAAAATAAAAAGCACATCTGCTTCAACTTGCATAGCTCAAAATACACTTGAACACATAAGAAAATAATCTAACAAAATCGACATATATAATATATATATCACATTAAACTCTTAGCCATACATTACTATTTATATATATTTGAGATGGTACATGAAATAAAACATTCCTTAACTACTAATTTGAAAATTAGTACTTTTTACCATATGCATTAATCAAGGACAATGCGTTGCTGGTTTCCTGGCCCATGTTAACGATTCTAGCCCGAACCGAGTTCTTGATCCGTCCATCCATAAATCGACCCGAGAACCCATCGGAGCAAGTGTTCTCATCAGTCAAAGCAGCACTAGTCCAAGTCTGAGCATTACTCATGTGGAACGCAAACTGTTCTTGATTCTTGGCACTACCACATAGCTTCATCTCTTGGACCGACTTGGTCAAACGTTCGATGGTATCATTGATCTCCTCGACGCAGTCCTTGACGGCTTCAACCTCGCGCTTTTTAAGGGTCTTGAAACGCGTCAGACGCGAGACAAAGAGCTTCGTGGATTGGACTCGGCTTAGGGTAACGGCTAGAGCGGTCTCGGCTAAGCGTTGAGGGCTTGTTTGGATGGCGTTTGCGTAGGCGGATAAGGAACGGAAGCACACGGTTGGGTATGTGGTGGTTTTGCAAGAGGATTGGATGAAGTTCACTGCTTTGTTGGAAGCTCCGGCAGGTGAGGCTGCGGTGAGCTCCAGCGAGAAGAAGTAGGAGATTGAGAGGATTAGAAAGAGAGTTTGATATAGTTTTGCCATTGTTGTTTCTTGTGAGAGAGATAGAGAGAATGGGTGAGATAGTTGAGTTTGTGTGGAGAAGAATGAGCTGGGGTTGAATATTTATAGTGGGTACAATTAGGGTTTATTTATGATACTGTTGGTAACACACAGTGAAACATTAAAAAAGCAGTGTAAACTGGAAAACAAACAGTAGATTAGACTTTTATATTCTAGGACTATGTTCAGACAGGTGAAATTAATTAATCTGATTGATGGATCATGAAACAGAAGTAATCAGTATTGAAACCACTAAGACAAAAAAAATCTGAACGGAATAAAAGAATAACCTACCCACTAACCCACTACATATATAAAAATAGATTGTGTTTTACTTTTCTACCATATGTTTTATTTTTCTTACTACTATTCATATAACATGAATGGAAAATTGAACCTAAATCAGCATTCAATACACTTGTTGAGTTGATGAAATCTAATGAAATCAACACTTAAGTTGAAATCATGTAGTTATTGTCAATCTACCGACCACCGTTACATGTGAAACCAATCAGAGCTAGAGGCCTAAATTATATCGTTACATAAACACGGGGAGCAGAGACAGAGGCACGGTCAGGAGTGGGGCTCAGTAATTAGCTGGAATGGGAAATGACCCGAATACTTTTGATATTCTGGTTTGCATTTTTTCTCATATAAAAATCATGTCAGGGTCCACTTTAACGTCGGTCCATATCATAATCGGAGACGAGTAGAGATAAACATTTGTCGTTTTTATTCAAATAAAGAAGGGAAACAAATATAGTGATAAAGGAATCGCACCAATCAACCCGTAGTAAAATACAAGAAAATATTGTTTTATTGGGTTTGCACATTATTAATTTTTGTCAACATCGAACAACATCTACGCTCATAACTAACTCTCCCAATCCAATTATCACAGTAGTGTTTTTAACGTTCGGATGAATGTTAGGTAACAAAATTAGGCCACTAATTTATCAAATGGCGGAAATAAACAAAGTTATCAACAAAGCATCCCGCTAAAATATATTTTCCCGTCAATCACTCCAAATATAACAATATTACAAATAATAATCGTACTTAATTTATTATATGTATATATTTCAGTATGGCAGCTAGGTTACAAATATGTTGTTTGTGATCAATATATATTTATCTATAAAATGAAACTGGTAATTTATAATGTATTTTCTTATTATGTAAAACAGAAATGACTTAGATAGCCTACCGACATATAATTTTTGTTCTTTCCGTACTCCCCTAAAAACAATACATATATCTTCACTGTTGAAATAGATTAGATTATTGCTGAGTGGGTCATTCATTGTCTTATAGAACAAAAGTTTTCAATTTGAAATTGAGAAAATAATTGAGGGAAGAGGAGGACACGACGAGAACGAATATAAGGAGAATCCCATAAAATAAGGCATAATAAAATGCAAATAAAACAACTGAACAATAATTATCGCCTCAGCATGTGATCTATGAACGTGAGCCAGAGTAATTACTGGGTCAAATGGACCGTCGTACCATCCTCTCCGCGTAATAAGGCCATACATAATATCTTATTTTATGGTTACGTTTTCAATTGTTGGATATTTAAAAATCGACTTCTTTTTAAATATACGTATCTTTAAGACTTTAACGATGTATTGACAAAAAAGTGTGTTGCCGTTGTGATACATGAATTTTTTTACTGTCTTGGATTTCTATGGACTGTGTTGAATTTTTAGTTACATGTAAAATTTAGTAAAATTGTAATATTTTGAGAAGATAGAAAGAAAAAAAACAGATAGAGATATTAGTTTTGGAATAAATGAACAAGTGGAAGTGGAAACGATTGTAATTTGTAACAAGTTAAGAAGTCAGAGACTTCACTCGATAAAGGCCCATTAATATTTATATGACCCAAGATCACTTGGTGAAGCCTGTAACTCTCTTTGGTTCGTAATACGGTCTCTCGTCTTCTAGTATGCAAATCTTGTCATGCTCTGGTTGTTGAGTAATTAAAAGGTTGCTCGACTCATCAGGAGTATTACTCACTAAAATCACTTTCTGTCCAATCTACAGAAACCTAAAAGATTTTATAGGCTTTTATGGCATGTCACGCTCTGAGAACGAAATCAAAACATCTGAGAGTATTACATTAATATACGACTTTCTTGTCATGTTCTATTTTTCTTTTTGATCAATATCACTTCCCATTTATTTACTTTTTAACATCCCCGAGGTTTACATATAGGTAGAAAAAAACTTCCCAAAGAACATGTAAAATCGAATTTGAGTATGCATGCTGTTTTTAACTGCAACATCGGGAGTTTCAGACAACCATACAAATGTTAAAAATCAAACTTCCCATTTTGTTTGGTTGTTTTTTTATTCACTGACAACCATACACTGTTTTTAACTGGAACATGTAAAAGCCTCTCCGCCCTTCACTGCAACATCGGGAGTTTCAGACATCTTCAGAGACAGTTTTTAACTGTTCTCAAAATCCATTGGTTGGATTCTTCAACGTCGACTTTGACTTCTTGGAACGCAGGCTTTAGGAATATAAGTGAAGCTTCTCTATGGGTCTCTTCTCTCCTAGCCACATCTATCTTTTGTCATGTTTTAGTTATTTTCGTTTATCAGCTTGCCGTCGAGAATCTCTCCGGTTGTAACCGACTAAGCCTCTTGGGCATTTAATTTTAATATAAGTATTTGGTGTTCAAAAAAAAAAAGAGTATGCATGCTGTTCTTCTCATGCCAAATCAAGCATATGTGTGAGGATGTTTTCGCTCACACACACAAACAAAAGAAGTCGTAAGCACTACTCCTTAGCAAATGCATTAAACAAAGACATGACATTGCTTGTTTCCTTGCGCAAGTTAACTAGCCGTGCCTGGACTGACTTTGTTGTGCTCAAAAAGCTACCTGAGCAAGTGTTCTCCACCTCCCAGTCATCCGAAGCCGAAATGAACAACGCTTGCGCCTTGCTCACGTGAAACAAAAACTGGCTATGAACACTCTCACTGTCAGAACGCTTCAGCTCCAGGATCGCTTCGGTCAGACGGTCAGTATTGTAAACGTCCGGGCTCGGTGCACAGTCCTGGAGGGTCCGGAACTGACTATTCTTTAGGTGCGAGACTAAGAGCTTGGTGGACTGGGCGTGTTTCATGGTCACTGATAAAGCGGTTTTTACGAGGCGTTGAGGGTTTGTTTGGATCGTATTGGCATAAGTGGATAGAGAGTGAACGCACAAGGATCGGTACGTTGTGGTTTTGCAAGAGGATATGATGAAGCTTAGGGCCTTTTCGGTGGTGGTGGTAGTCTCTGTGGCGGCGGCAGTGAGCTCCCCTGAGAAGAGGTAGGAGATGGAGAGGACTAGAAAGAAAACTTTGTAGTGTTTTGCCATTGGTATTGGCATGTTGAGTTTCTTGGGAGTTAGAGACTTATTAGGTTTGAATAGGAAAGACTTTGAGGTTGAAGTGATATACATATATATTATGTTAATCTTCTCCAACTAATATAGAAAAATACGACCAATCATCGTGAGGAAATATACTAATGCTAATATTAGTAAATTACAATCACATTACCGGATCCGATCGGACCAATAGACGATACATACTTGCACATATATAACTCAAACTAATTTATACAATTACATAGAAGCTATTATTTCATAGACATGAATTGTCAAACAAAAAAAACCCTTGCAGTTACAGGTAATGCTTGCAAGTAGCAGCAACACCATAATAATTGTAAACTGATGAAATTAAGCACGGATGTTAGGCTCATGCTTATACGTTCTGGTTCTTCAACGAGTAATGATTAATGAGAGAGATGACAAGATGAGCATCTCAGCTCATATTTAACAAAGCACATAAACTTTAAAGAACACAGACAGATACAACATTGTTTCAAACATAGGAAACAACTCTGGGATTTAGAGTACATTGTTTTAACAAATTAGTGATCTTTGGTCTCGCTTTCATGAACCATCTCTTCAGCATCATCAAACCTCTGATCATTGATCCGGAGCTGCAGTATGCGTCAATTAAATTAGCTTTAACATAAACAAACAATCCAATAAATCAGGAAAATCAGTTTTTTTATTTATTTATATTACCTCGAGCATAGGCTGAGCAATGCTTTCATCTCCTCCATTGGAATGACCAATCACACTCGTCGGGCTCTGAGATATTTGCCATTCTGCATCTTCTTCCCCTGGTTACACCACATATATCACATTTCTTACATACAATTATTCAAGATGAACATTGAACTCTTGAGTTTGGTCTCAAACATTACCTCCACCACCAACAACCATCTGATCAGCACTAAACACCCAGTTATGTCCACTTTCTTCTTCTTCTTCTTCTGAAAAAGACGCAATGAAACGAACATGTAACTGGCTAGGGAAACCAAAAAATTGCATTTAACACTAGTAACAATGGTTGTATATTTATGTGTTTACCTTCAACTGGTTCTGGATTCAGCTCAGCACATTCGCAGAACACATCAAACAGAGTATCCACTGTCAAAAACACACAAGAACAAATGTTAGCATCTGAGAGACTCTTGTAGCGATAAAACAATGACTTACATTTAAAAAAAAAAAAAAACTCACACTGAGTAGAGTCAGAAGGAACAAGCCTCATCTCTCTGATCTTAGACAAGTCCAACACTCCAGTGGACTCTGTATCATCCTCATCATCTTCTACAACTTCAATCTTCAAAAACAGAACCAAAAAAAAAAACTTAAAACAAAGAAAATTAAAGAACACAAAAAGCATTAGCTTTGGATTCCAAATATTTTAGAGATTATATAAATAGAAATAAACTTCAAAAATTACGATTTTTTATTTATTTATTTAAACAGCAAGAAACCGCCAAAATCTAAGATCCCCGCCCTATCAGAACCAATCGCAAACAGCAAGAACACAACAATTACCTGAGTATAGATACAAGGAGATGAATAAGTTTGTGGATCTCTAGAAACCGCGTGAAGCGATATCGACAAGAAATCCACGGCGTAGCCTTTCGCCACGTCTACATCACTCAGCCAAATCAGTTTCCTGAAAATCAAATCAAAAACACTCTGTTAACCGTTCTCCGCAAGCTATCAATCTAATTCTGAGTGATCTTTTTTTCACCTGGAAGTGATGTAGAGAGTTCCGGGAGACTCGACGGAGCGGCTGCCGAGAGCGACGGCGACTGAAGGCTGCACGTGCATAAGCTCCTCGCCGTTAGACTCGTCCAGAGCTGGTGAGCCATCTCCGTTTCTTCTGAGCGCGAACTCTCTAAGACCACCAACCACCATGGCCAAGGGTTTTTCTTAGGGTTTATTTTCTCAAGAGAATCATCGTTTCTCCTTCTGTTTGGTTTGATGAAGGAACATTACTGGGCCTTTTTGAGAAACTGGGCTTGGTTAGAAAAAGCCCATGATTTGATAAATGAATAGATTGAGCTCATTTATTTAATGGGATTTCTTTGTTGGCTTCTTTTGATACTGTGCGTATGTGGTCCATTTCTTTACCAACAACCTTTTTTGGGGGTCAATAAAATTGTTTCTTCAGATTTACTTCAATGTAATCTTGCATATATTTTTTTTATAACTGATGTTGGTTTTGAACTTTTGATGTTTTGTTATCTGATATTTTTTTGATTAAATTTATGATACATATGTAGCGACTTTCGTTTGATTTATAAATATTCAAAAGTTTTTGACATATACTGAGAATTATTTTTACAATTTATGTTATACAGAGACATTTAAATTACCATGGGACGGAAGCTATGTGTGTGTGTGTGAGAATATAAATGTCATTTTCTTGTAGAGTGATGGATGATGGATAAGGGAAATGGGGGTGGGCAAGGTAATGGGTCGTTCGTGATCGTTTGTTGTCTTGCAGATTGTGACAATGCAGCCAATAATGAATGATCCATTGTGATATGTATTGACACACAAACTCAAAACTATATATCTTTAATAACATCCTAAACGCAATGTCTAATTCAAAGAAGAAAATATCTTGAATGTCTCCCAGTTTGTAGTACAAGGCTTATTTCATATCCATGAGTTATAAAATGTAGTTTCATGAGAATTTAAATCCTATATCTTAAAATGTACTATCATTTAAGCTTTGACCGTATATTTGAGTCAACTTGACTGGGAACCAAAAATCGAGCTAAGACCATCATTATTGGTGTCCTTCCAATAAAGTTTCCAATCTTTTTTTTTTTTGGTCATGAATGTGTAAAGGTTATGTAAGAACTGTCCTTATACAAAGGTTTTTCCTTCATTTTTTGCCTCGGTCCTCTTCCTTTCTCTTTTAAGGGCAGCCCCAATATTAATGCTCTAATACACATACATATATAGTAGGCCATAAACATCCACATCTATTTTGAAGACATTATATAATAAGATAAAACTTTCATAGCTGTAGAAGTAAACCTTAACTAATTAATATTGGTCTCAGATGCCATCTTCTCGATGGTGCAAGTGCATTTTTTAATAGTTTATTTGCTAAAATCCAAAATCTGAAGAATCATAAATAATTCATAATGTTTGTACATGCTCACGAAAAGACAAAAGTAAAATCCAAAATGAGAAAAGAAACTAAAAACGAACACAACTCTTCATGTATATTCACACTTGAAAAAAAAGAAAAAAAGTTTTTAGTGCACAAAAAGTTCTTAAATAAATTAAAAAGACTTACGCAATCAAAACTCTTTTTAATCACTTGTACCAAATAACTAATCTTCTTACTACTCTCACTCGTCATCACAGAGGTGATTTTTTCTCTAAACTGTCCAATAATATAAAAGATCTAATTTAAGCTTCAATAATGGCTTCTCCTCGTGGAACCCTTACCCTAAACACATGCTCCTCTCCTGTGCACTTATCGACTTTCACCACCCAATGACTCTTTCTCACATGGTCATGGTGCTGATGATGATCATCATTGTTTTTTTTCACCATCTTCTGGTTATAGTTACCATCATCGTTGACCCTTGTCACCAGCAACCCTTCACCTATAGGCAAAAACTGCGTTTTCCTCCCATCGCTAAACCTCCAAGATCCTCTCGAAAACGCGTTATAACCCACCACAACCGCCGCACCGCTTCCACCGCCGTTTCTTGCGTTTTCTTCGTGGTGATTAACGATCTTTCTAACGATATCTTGGTGGTTCTTGATGTTACAATCAACGAGGACGAAATCAGCTTCTCCGAAATGGTCACTAATTAGAGCGTTGTCATTAGATTCTCCGACTACGAATTGTATATGATGAATCTCTGATGGTTCCAACATTTTCTTGGATATGATGAGTTCTTCGATGCCACGTAAAACGCATACCACTTGACCGCGCGTTTGATTAGCCGCAGCGATTAGGGCAGCGAGTATGTCAGCGTTTGCTGCTCCGGCACAAGCCACGGCGATCTTTCTTGCGTTATTTCCCGCGGCTAGAGCCGATATGAATTCAGCCACGTTTGGTTCTTTTGTTCTTTGATCCTGCAAAATGGATATATATATATGTCAAAATGTGACATTGATTCAAGAAAAAGTAGATAAATATTGAATATCTTTTTTTAACATCGATCCATATCCTTTTTTTTTGAAACTTTCATTAAAACTTCAACCATAAGAGTATATAGAATATATATAGAAACTTCAACCATACTGATAAAATTCATCATAAGATATCTTATAACTGATAGAATATATAAAAAGAAATAAATTCTTACCGTTTTCAATGTGGTGAGGTAGGCTTTAGTGGCATTCTCAGCAGACCAAAAAGCCATTTTTATTTAATTGATTTGAGTTATAGTAAGAAAATCGGATTTCTCTCAACCTCTTGCTTAGAAGGTTTTAAAGTGGTTAATGATGGGTTTCAA
The DNA here is from genome assembly GCF_000801105.2 of Raphanus sativus. Lineage (NCBI taxonomy): Eukaryota > Viridiplantae > Streptophyta > Magnoliopsida > Brassicales > Brassicaceae > Raphanus > Raphanus sativus. Next base: position 12,945,434 of record NC_079516.1, read on the forward strand.
GTTTAGAGGGAAAGGTCTTTATTTATATATTGGGACATTTGTGAATGGGACAAGATTCAATAGGCTGGTCCAGTTTCATGAATCTTTTCTTTTTATTTATATATTTAAATAGGTCGACGGAGAATGAGAAAATTATTTTGGTCAAGTTGTAATACTATTCAACATCCGTGTATACAATATGATATGTATATGCATATATATAGATATAATTAAAAACCAGATTGTCTCATTGTCGAGAGACTAATCAGCCACTGTCATTGTTAATGTTCCTTTTCCTTATGATCCCTAAATTGAATTAGACTATGTTCAAGGGTTGTTCTTAGTGTCAATTAATAATTAATACCCACTTTAGCGATGTGCCTCCTAAATCTTAATCATAACTAGATTTATTTTTATTTTTACTGGCAACATATACGTAAAGGGAAAAGAAACCACATGTAACTGTACTAATGATATTGCAACTTTTGTTGTTTATGTTTCAAATACGCATAGTTTATGATAATGATTGTTCTAAGTTCAAACAATAAAGCTCGAAAAAGCAATCATGGATTAAATGTTAGGTCATTAGTCTGGATGTTTGAACATGTGTACACGCATCTTTACTCTTTAGAAACACAAAACATTAACAATGATATAATCTCATTTAAGTTTATATGCATATATAATTTCAACGCTTATTACCCAAATATGATTAGATTTAACTAATTAATTAGAAAGAAAAATAGAGTTTGAATTTTAAGGATCAATGAGCTGTAATGTCTAATGTAGCAGGGGCAATGGAGATCTCAATGAGATTAAAAATAAAAATCTATAAAATAAAAGATTTTAAAATATAGTGCAACAAAGAAGTAAATGAAATCGATACACATCTTAGGGACATAGAGAACATGGGTCCATGTTTGTTCTGACAACAAGCATACAGTTTCTCTTATAAGATTAGATTCTTGATTTCACAAAACTAGTTAGAACGTACGGTTTAGATTAATTGATATGTATACATATTAATTTCTTAATTGTACGATCTAGTGACCGTCCTCTCTCGTACGGGTTTCCATGAAGCTTCATATACACTTAATCTAACTATGCATTGATCATTGTGCTAACGAGGACATGAAATTAATGGTAAGCTATAAGTAATGCTGAAACATATATCTAATTTATATTCTATATGAGTATCACTTTAACATTTTTAACACAAATTAAAAATGACAGAAATATATATAAGTTGCTATTAATTACATTTCTATGATTAATAGTATTTAATGCAGCTTACTATTAATTTCCACCTGAAAGTAAGTATAATTTGTATTGAAAATGTAAGTGATATTTTTTATGTAACAAGAAAAAATTGTTATAATAACACTTATTATAAAACAAAGGGAATAATATATAAACATCAAATGGCTACTATCTATCTTATTAAAACATAAACATTCTATTGGACTTAACATTTATTTTGTAAGTTTTTAAATTAAATACACCTTTATACTTTATAGTTAAACCTACATTAATCACTAATGTTCATTTCTTTATACTACTATCCATGTTTCCAAACAATATACTTATTTCTTTATACTACTATCACTGTTTCCAAACAATATATTTTTTATACTACTATCAATGTTTCCAAACAATACAATAATTAATCTTAGTTATTTTATATCTATCATTTTCTTTTTAAAATTTTGTAGAAACGTCATAATTTCATAAATTGTAAAATAATAAACTTTAAAATTTGGATTATAAGATTACAAATAATGAAAAAATTATAATTTAAATCAAATTATATTACATATCGGTCATCCATCAGTTCGATCGGTTAGTCTCGGGTAGTAATTTTTTTAATATGAATATTTTAAAAACCTAAATTGAACTGTTAGATCTCCGGATTAACCGGTGTAATCACAATCGGGTTGAATTTAAAAACACTAATTTAAATGCAAAAATATTTTAAATACACACTCTTTAAAAATTAACAAAATATTTATTAACTTATTAGTGAAAATTTTCATCATAAAATATTCCGCGCTTCCAAAGCGCGGATCAAGATCTAGTTCATATTGTCGTAGAAACCATCCCTTATCAACTTTTAATGGATTTATATCTGATAAAAGAAATTTTATTGTACCTTTAAATTGATATAATTAAAGTACGACAGCTAGTAATGAGATGCAGGTACAAAAGGGATCGTAAAGGATGGGTTGAATCCAAATGCACAAAGAGCCATACCGCCCCATGCCGATAGAAATGATTCAGAAGAAAAAAGCTAGAATAGTTTTGGGTCTACTGAGACATGTACTTGCAATTGACGAAGACATTTCAATGATCTTCATTGTGTGATGAAAGATATTTCAATGTATAATGTTTTCTTCCACTTAAACTAGTTTCATAAATCTGTCATTATAATTGCTTTATATACCTTATCAAGATAAGGATATTGGAGATGGTTTTGCAAGACTGACTGGTCCAAAAGATTTTGATCTGGTTTAAATTTTAAATTACTGCAAGATGTTCTGGTCCAAGTACAACTCGAAACTGTTTAATAATTAGAAGTTGTAGATCATGAAGAAAATAAAGGAAATTTACCAAAACAGTCTGTATGGCTAAAAAAATTTGATTGTGTGATCATATGTAAAATCCCTCAAATGTGTAAAGCCATCTATCTTATTAAAACAGAAACATTCCGTTGGACCTAACATTTATTTTGTAAGTTTTTAAATTAAATACACTTTTATACTTTATAGTTAAACCTACATTAAATCACTAATATTCCTTTCTTTATACTACTATTCATGTTTCCAAACAATATACTTATTTCTTTATAATACTATCAATGTTTCCAAACAATATATTTTTATACTACTATCAATGTTTCCAAACAATATATTTTTATACTACTATCAATGTTTCCAAACAATATATTTTTATAAAATAACTAATATTTTTAGTAACTAATCTTAGTTATTAAATTTTGTTATTTTATATCTATCATTTTCTCTTTAAAATTTTGTAGAAACGTCATAATTCATAAATTGCAAAATAATGAACTTTAAAATTTGGATTATAAGATTACAAATTATGAAATTATTACAATTTAAATCAAATCAGATTACATATCGGTCATCCATCAGTTCAATCGGTTAGTCTCGGATTTTTGTGATTTTTAATATGAATATTTTTAAAATCTAAATTGAATTGTCAGGTCTTCGGAATAACCGGTATAATCACAATCGGGTTGGATTTAAAAACACTAATTCAAATGCAAAAATATTTTAAATACACTCTTTAAAAATTACAAAAATATTTGTTAAGTTATTAATAAAATTTTTCATCATAAAATATTCCGCGCTTCTAAAGCGCGGGTCAAGATCTAGTTTTTTCTTAAACATAATGCAACATTAAATATGCAGAAACTATCTTATATAGTACACCCTCTTTATGTGTAATGTGTACGTATATCTGTAATTTCTCAAAAAATTGTGTACGTATAATTGAAGTTCGATGCGCACTACAATTATTGTAGAGGATTCTAAAACAGTAGACATAGACATGAATCATGAATGATCAATTGTCTTGGACTAACGTCGCGACATATATCAGAAAAGTCTTATTAGATGGATTTTCTCCGACCAAAATGAAAATCACTGGGATATACAGTATATAACGCTGGAACTATATAAAATCTTGATTTTTTTACAAATAGCAGTAACCAATTAAAAGGTAGGGATCAAAAATATGAATAGTACATAAACAATTAATGTTTGATAAAAACTAAACACAAACTTCTTTAAAACGAGAACGTGGGATTGGGATAACGTTGAGGAGACAACAATAGAGAACAGCGAGTGGGTACAGATTCTGCTGCGGCCATTCCAGGAGACATCATCTTTTAATACTCCCTCTGTTTCATACTCTCTCCGTTTCATATTAAGTGACGTTTTAGAGAATTTTTTTCGTTGCAAAATAAGTGTCGTTTTAGAGTTTCAATGCAAAATTTATTAACTTTATTCTCCATTTTATTTTTCTATTGGTTGAATTGTATCGGTAATGATGTTTTTATATTGAAAATATGCAAAATTAAATGCTTTCTTAATCCGTGTGCACAAGTCTAAAACGACACTTATAATGAAACAGAGGGAGTAATAAGTATCACTCTGAGCTTATTTTATTGTTACACAAAGAGTGTCACTTTACAATTTCAATGTAAATTATACTAACTTTCAGCTGAAAATTAATTGTAAACTGCATTGATTTTATAAATAATTTTATTTATCTAAAATACTATTGGTCAAAGAGATATAATTAATTACAACTTACATATATTTCAACAACTTTCTTAATCTGTGTGAAAAATGTCACAACGACAATCTTTAAGAAATGGAGGGAGTATTATGGATTGTTTTATTTTATTTTATAAAGTGAACGTAGATGTTGAAAGAATCTTGGAGCGGTGGATAGACGAGGAATGATTCTACTAAGGTTAAACATATCTAGCGATTCTCTAGTTAAGATCAAACGGTCGAGCGCTGAAACAAAATGAAGATCGGACATCTAGTGACTATCTAATAAACAAGCTTAGAGCAACACAGAGAAAGGGACAAAGAGTATACTTGCAACCTGAGGATAGGTGAAGACGAATGTTAGCAACTGATTTTTTCTTTTTGTTTTAGATTTACTCCAATCCTAAATAGATTTAAGCCAATATGCCATACCTCATACGTATTTCTTTTTTTTTGTTTATTTATGATTGTGTTCCTGTATTCTGTTGGTTGTCACAATTGTAAGCAAATGTTAGATTTAATTCAGTTTCTAAATAGATTAGAAATGCAAGCAAATATGTCATATTCATCTACGTTTTGATATTCTCGTACCCGTGAAAGGTCGTTGTGAAATTGTTCATAGCTGAATCGTCATTGTGGAGAGAAGATGACATCTTTGCCATCGCCTCCTCACTCATCCATAGTAGGTCCTAGACAAAAATCTAATGAAACATTTGCATTAGTTCCTAAGTTTTCTCTAAACATAGATGTTTTATTGTTTCAATATCGTCAACATACATTTTTATTTATATTTGTTCTAAAATGTTTCTAACTTTTAAAATTGTCCGGCTGAGCTAATCGCGGCTCTTGGCTCTTAGGAGTTGACAATGGTGAATTCCACTAGTATTTAAGTAAACTTCTATATACAACAGACTAGAAGTGTGTTGGTGAAGGTTGTAAAGGTAGGAAAGACTCCAAAAACGCCAAAACCATTCTCTCAAATCATCTATTCGCCTTTTCATCATCATTATTATCTTCTTGTGACCTTTTCAAGGCCAGTACAACCCTATGAAATTTTGGCTTTAATTCCCAAAATTTTAAGAAGTAAAATATATATATAGGTATAGATCTCTAAATTTTTTAAAAAATGTTTATTAACCTTTTCTATTCTGTGGTGGCACATTCTTTTTCCATATCTTAAAGAAGTAATTAGGCCTTCGTTTTTTGCAAGGATACTTCTCTATTCTTTTTGTAATATACTTCTTTGCTTTGCAGGCTTTTGATATAGTTCCTTTGGAAACTGCCAGGATCTTGCGGCGACGACGCGGGGTTTCTCGCTTAACGTAAACCTTCTCCATCTCGTTGAGCGGCCGGCTTGATCCATCTGGAAGACTCACAAACTTCCAGCCACCTCCGGCTCCACGTTTTCCTCTAGGACCCAATTTCTCAATCGTGATTTTCCACCCATCTGTTGAACGTCGTCTGCTGTACTTGTGGCACTTCACTTCTCCTCTCCACTGGTTTAATGAAAGAGACCAGAAGAGAACGCATATTTTACCATCACCAATGAGAAAAAAATGATTAAAGAACGTGTAACAACTTTTATCAATAGAACTATAATGCAGTATGGTTTGGCTAAGTTAATGCAAAAATATTCAATGGGCCAAAAGATAGGACTTACTTTCATTTTGTTGAATTCAAACCTCTGCACGAATTCTTCATAAAGCATGTCATCTTCTTTCTTTGAGATCTCATAATGGACTTCATCTATATCCTTGGTTGTACCCTCCCATCCTTCTGGCATGACCTTGAAGCCGGGCTTGTACTTGAGTGAGGCCACATGAAACTCCCGGTCATGCGAAACAAAGAACCTACAATGAGGTATATATATCAGCAACCTATCCCCAAATAATTGTATCTACATCTTTCACTAACAATGTTACTAGAACACCAATAATCTATGATAAATAAAAAATGAAAAAAAAAACTAAACTACTTGGGGGATTAAAAAAAATTGTTTGGCATGTTAAGAACTTACTCAGGGTACTCATCAAGCAAACGCTCAACAGAATCATCCAAGGGACGACCAAGCTTTCTCTCCTCTTCTTCTTCATCTTCTTTAAGAAAAAGAATGGCGTGAACACGCTGCCTCATGATCCTATAATCCTTAGCAAGCCTCTCAACGGTATACACCTCAGGATTCTCTTTATGCAACCTATACATCTCAGTCTTCTCAGAGTCCTTAAGATAAGACCCTCTAGCTCCAGGCTCTCTCACTTGCTTCAGCAACACGCTAATCTCCATCATCCTATTTTTGATCCCATCGACAAAAGCCCTGCTCTCTTTGTTATCTTGGTCAATCTCTTTTAGCAAGTCATCGTACTCGTTCATCTCGTTAACCATAGCCACTTCTCTCGGTCCCAACTTGCTCATCACGTCACCTGAGTCAGAACCGGTGTTGTCGGAGGAAGAAGGGTTCGTGTCTTTCTTGCGTCCAACGGAGACACCATCGAAGTGTTCTGTGGTGAAACCAGTCGACCACATTGACTTGTTGTCCCAACCAAGACCATCGGATCCTGTGCCACCACCTGACGAGTCTTCTCCCGTTGGGATGTCCCAACCGTTGTCGTCGTCTCCGAATCCATCGAACCCTGAGCTCCCGGAGAATGCTCGGTTTCTATAAGATTGAATGATTCTTGGAGCGTTCTGACGCAAGAACCTAGACGCTCTCGTGCTAGGGTTAAGAGAGACCGAGGATAGGCAAGATATTAACTTACTGAGGTTATACATATAAAGATCAGTTGAACCTAACCAAAGGTCAAACAAAGTAAAAAAAAAAAAGTCCCCGAGGAAGAAGGAGAGTCGAAGATCCCGAGATCAGCGGAGGCCACAAGGGTTTAAGGGTTTTAGGATAAGGGGACATATCAGTTGTTTTATATTCATGATTTAGCCCCTCTATTTCCTTAGTTATTGCAAATATAACCAAGATAGTTGTCTATAGTTTTTCTACTCCTCTTCATTTTGTATACAACATTGAACCTTTAATAGATTTTGTCTTTATGTTGTCTGAAAGAAAATTATGTAGAGATTTTTGGAATTGCGCTATATATTGACTTCATAAGAATCACTAGAAAAGATTTTTGAGATTAAAGTTATAGAACCATGTCATATGCAAAAATAGTGCATCTTAAATTCTCAAAAAAGTAAATCTTAACCTCGATCATAAAACATAGTTTAATCGATGATTTCAGCATAATGAAGCTAAACCGATCACAAAAAAATACCCTAGAAAACACACATGAAAAAAGAAGCCCACATCTAAAACAACACTCTAAAAAAAGCAAAGCAAAGAATAGCTAAATCATTTTTGCCCATTAAGGTTCCTTACTTTTTGCACAAGAAAATCCGAGAATGGCTCGACCATTATTAGATAGGCTCCTAGTATCGCAGGAATCATCATCACCACCATTATCGAAGTCAGCTTCTTCTTTGTTAGTACTAGTGTTCATATTCCCGTATCCATGATAAGCCGTTGTGAAATTGTTCATAGATGAGTTATCTTTGTGGAAAGAAGAAGGCATTTGAGCCATTGGTCTCATTATACCACCACCGTAGGTTTGTTGTTTTGGCTCCTCTACGGAGGCCACCACCGTAGAAGTGGAATTCACGGTGGTCATGGTGAAAGTAGGAGGTTGTTGTGGGCGTTGTGGAAGAGGAGAAGCCTCAATGATTTGAGGTTTCTTCTTCTGCGTATGTTCTGCTTGAGGCATCACAGTGAAACTTCCCATTATCACCTGTCACAAGTTATAATACTTCTTAGGAAATTTCTGCAACTAATCTATTTTTCTTTTTGCTAAAATATGTTAATATCATTAAAATGAAAGAGGAGATTACATAGAAGTAAAAGCCTAAGCTATACTTTGAAACTGTAGATATGTTTTCTTATTTCTTTTTCAAAAAAAAAAGATCAAGATTGTGTTACCTGGACAGGACTGGCTGCAATGAGCATACCGGCAAGGCCACCGCCGATGATTTTGCCATTTGGTCCGGCTAAAGAAATGCTCATACCGCCAGACCGACCTTTAGTTCCTCTGTTTTCAGTAGGGATAAAAGAACCAGATAGCGAAAGTATCTCAAATAGACCCTAAGCCAAGAAAAAAGAATACATAGTTTCAAGAACTGTAAAAAAAAACAATCAAAGAATCAAGAAAATAGAGAAATTTGATTCCATGTTCATTAGGTTTACCTCGTATGTAAGAGTGCCACCTGAAGTGGTAGATTGACGAAGTGTGACATTGGAGATGGAACCAGTTGCAGAAAGAATGCAGATAGCTCGAGATCCTTGCGAATACGGCATAACTTTCATCGTTACATCCTGATTAAAAGAAAACAATATTCTCAAAACAAAGTCCGTTATCAGAGCTTTGACTACAAGAAAGACAGAGAAAAAAAAAACTATTTTGTGGAATTTATTACCTCACCAGCATTGACAGTAAACTGATGTGTTGTAAAATTTGCACCCACATAGCATGAGAGTCCAGGAGGAGGAGGAGGAGCTGCAATAGATAAAACAGAATTTATAAGATGGTATTGACTTTGACCAATCAGGCAATTAAAAAACTCTAATCATCAGCAAACTAACTTGATCATCCATAAAAATCAGTGTTTCAAACTTTCAAAAACATAAATAAAACAGATTTAACAAAGCTAATGAAATATCTTAGAGATTATGCGATAACAACTTAACAATTAAACACAACTAAACACTCTTTTATCTTCTAAAGATAAAAAGACAGAATATTATTCTCTACTTTTTATTTTTCTGTTTTGTACGGCCAGCATCATCAGATTCTGTTGTCTCTGTCTCTGACTGGTCTGTTTGTATAACTTATTCAGACAAAAAAGTACACAGCAAAATCCAGTTCTGTTGGTCCCACTTCCCAACATCTCAAAAATCCACATTAAAATCACATCAACAGATAATAAACCAGATCACATCAGATCTATCTCACTGAAAACTATGCAACACACACACACAAAAAAAGAGATTGCAAAGTTTTACCTGGGCTGTTCTCATACTCAAACTTGTGAGATTTATTGATGAAATTAACATGTTGCTGCTGCTTCTGCTGAGCTTTTCCTCGTTTCCAGTTAGAATGATAATTGTAATCTCCAGAGAATTGAATGGAAGATGAGATTGGAGTTGGAGAGAGTGTTGTTGGTCTCAAATAACTAGGGTTCAGAGTTCCATCTGGAGCGTATTTCCTCGGCCTTCCTCTCTTCCTCTTCGTCAGATCTGACCCTGCGCTGGAGATCAACGGCGGTGGAGCTGCGGCAGCTGAGCAAGGAATCACGGTGGTTGGAGGTGGAGGCGGAGGAGGGGAAGGAGACACGACAGTCGTAGGTCCCACGGACTGAAGAAAGCTAGGGTTTTGTTGAAACTCTGTTCTTGATGCCAAAGCTTCTTCATCTCCCTTGACTGTGATGACCCCACTTGGACTGATACCACCTTTCTCCTCCATTTTTTACAGCCACAATCCCCAAAAATCAAACGATAGATTCTGCATTGAAACAGCTCAAATGGATCAAAGATCAAAAACTTGCTAACAGTTCTAAGATTACTTTTCAACATCAGAAAACAACACTGTAGCAGAAAAAATGCAAAAGTGAGTGGAGATTAACCTCTCAATCTCACCCGAAATTGTAAATTTTCCCCAAAAATTTCAAATGAATATCCCCCAATTTTCTTAATTAGAGAAAGAAGATAACTTCCTCCTGGAGAGGACTGAATTTTTGGGTTTTGGCAAAGAAAAATGGAACCTAAAAAATAAAATGGGAACATTCAGAAAATATATAAAATATTATGTTGCCAGTTGTATCATTTAATATTAAACATTAATTAATTTTGAAATTAATATAATAGTTAGGGAAAGATAACGTCCATCTTGGAAACTCAATTGTATATAGTTAAATATATAAAACTATGGAAAAAAATAAAGTGAAAATTCAAAAAGAGAAAAAAGGTAGAGAAAAAGAATACCATCTCTTGAGTCTCTGACAATCTCTTTGTCTTTTTCAAGTTAATCACTTTGACCAAAATAATTATCAAGATAATCCATATCTTTAGATTCACTCATGCACTTGTTCCAATCCAATATTAGGTACAGCCATTGACAAAAAAAAGGTACAGTCAAAGAGTGCTCTTAAATTTTCGTATAATTGTTTGCGTTTTCCCTCTTTTGATTTCTAAATTTTTATTCATAAATCAACTTTCACCTTTTTCATTTTCCGATTTATATATTCGAAATTCAACGTTATAGCATAGAGTAACGAATAAAGTTTACTAAAAATCAGGAATCTAATGAATACAAAAAAAAAATTGATTGGTGTGAGAAATATTTAGGGTCTACTTTGTGTAATTTTAAAACTAAAGAACAAACTTTACTAAAAATTTACCAAAATTTAGGAATCTAAGGTATACGAAAATTTGATTGATGGGAGAAACATTTTATTAAAACATAGGGTCTACTTTGTGTAATTTAAAACTAAAGAATAAAGTTTACTAAAAATCAGGAATCTAGGAAATACGAAAAGATTTATTGATGGGAGAAACATTTTATTAAAACATAGAGTCTACTTTGTGTAATTTTAAAACTAAAGAACCAATTTTTTTTTGAAAAAAACAAACAAACGTGTGATTACTGATCAACCGTCGTCCACATCCGCGCCAAACTGTAGTAAACGAGCTCTGTTCGAATCTGCTGGAAACTATCCTCCTTCGCGTAAGACACACGCAAACTTTTTTTTTGAGAAACAAGACACGCTCAAACTTTCGGACAAAGATTCTTTTCATTACAAAGACTTGTCTTTATAAAAAAGGTCAACCCGTTCTGTTGTCTGAATGTTTTACTACAGACAAGGTCTCAACATCTTCAAGGTATAACTAATCTCCAGATATCTACAAGTCCAAAGTTTTTATCCTCCCACATGCGTTAAAACAGAGTTTACTGCATTAGGCATTTTGTTTAAGAACATCACTGCAAGCAAAGGAAACGCTCTTCAAACGTAAGTCTTAAACCAACATATAAACCCATTTTTGAAATGTTCTCTTTGCTGATCTTTATGTCCACACATTACTTAAATGATGTCTCGCACTGCAGGCTAAGATTGATGCCATTGCCATGCAAGATAATGATGCTACTAACTCCAGAACGTAAATGCATAGCTTTGAAAATCCATGAATCCACCTTTCTTGTATAGTCTTGTTTAGCTGCTAGAGTGACTTTCATTCTCACGCACATTCTCTAACAGGCTAAAATCCATTGATTTCTCAAAAGGTAGAATAGCCAAAGGAAACCACAGCAGGAAGATAAATTGACAAATGTGTGAATCTAACATTTTCCCTCTAGACTCAAAGGTGATAATGAAAGGTTTATTATAGAAACTCATGAAAAAGTACACATACTGCACAACTCTAAAGTTTTTTTTTTTGCTAAAAAATATTCTATTCAAAAGCAGAAGAGAACTAATGTTACAAGCCCAAAGCTAGTGAGGCCAAGTGGTCCATACAAGTAGAGAACACCATCTGAATCTTAATGCAATTATCTAAGTTGGATGGGCCTAAAGTCCAGTTATTGGAGATCTTTTCTCTAAAGTTTAGATGTATCTAAGTTGGATACACAACTCTAAAGTTTCCTTTTCTGGAAAGAAAACAAACAAAAAAAAGAGCTAGGTAAAGCCATTAGCATCATGTATGGGATTGAGATCTCCTGCAGAACAGATATTAATAGGTAACTAAACAAAAATAATATATAAACAATAATATAAAGACTTAGAAAATACATATTTTTGTGGGCTAAAGCCAACAAGACCAAAATCTAAGCTCAAGTCAAAGTCCAAGTCTAAACTCGTTCCGGCCTCTCTCACTTCTTTTCCATGAGTTATTGAACCTTGATAAGAGATTATTGTAGGGATATTAGAGCATCATTATTGGGGTATGGTAGATAGATATGTTAGTAATTAAAGCATTTAAAATAAATCAAAAAGGCTAAAATACGAAGCAAACATTTGTTAATTAAGGGACACAACAGACGTCTCTTAGCAGCCACGTGCCATCTCCTCCTTCGCTTCCTCCTTCGCTTCCATCTCCTCTTTCGCTTCCATTTCCGTCCTCTAATCGTCTCGTCTCCCTCCTCTCTATTACCAGATCTCAATCTCTTTCTCCTCACAGCAGCATCATCATCATCTATGGCTTCCTCTTCTGAATTCAGTGGGATCCTCTTGGGAATGGGAAACCCACTTCTCGACGTCTCTGCCGTCATCGACCAAGACTTTCTCAACAAGTAAGTGAAACCTCCTCAGATCCTATCTCTTCTTTCTTTGTTCGGATCTGCATCGTTTGCGTAAAGCTTGTTCCTTTTTTTTGGATTTCTAATGTTAGTTATCATTTGTAATCGTGACAGATAAGACATCAAGTTGAACAATGCCATCCTCGCTGAGGACAAACATTTGCCCATGTAAGTAAAGACGATCACTTTTCTTAAAATTGGATTTTTTTTGCAACTTTGTTTGATTAAGCTCCACGAAAATAGCTTTCCTTTTGATATACATATATTATAAAAGATGTCTTGATTATTGTGTGTGTGTGCTCTTCAACTTGTTCTTGTAATCCAAACGAATTTGAATGTGACAAGTTCTACGAGTATCTCACACACTAAACAAGTTCTATAGCTTCCGTTTTCAAATCTTTATGATAAAAGAAGGAGTCTTGTTTTAGTGTGTGTGTGTGTGTATCTCAAACACTAAACACAAGTTTATAATGCTGTCACAACCTAGTCTGTCAACCTCGAAAGTTTCCTTCTTTCTTTGTGGGTTTCTCTTATATGAAACGTGATCACTCAAAATTAATAAAGCTTTGATTTTTTTTTCTGTTTCTGTTTTGCGTTTCATTGAAGAAAGCTCTTGTCTTTCTTCTGTGTGAACTTTTGGTGGTTTCATTATGAGTTTTAGGAATCGGGATACTCTTCATTTACTTGTATTGATTTTGGAATAAGATGCTTGTGTATTGGCCTATCGATTGCCTTGTAGCTTAGTTGGTTTTTATGAGTTATGATCTTTGCCATGTTAGAACAAATTACTTATTACCATTACTTTGTTGGCACTGAACAGATACTTTTGGGACTGATTGGAGAAGAGACGGTAATCGCTGCAAAAATTCTTAAATCCATGGGGATCAATCTTAAAGATTCTCGTGTGGAGGTTGAGAAAATCATTGGAAGAGGCAGTGGTTATGTGGCTGTGGAGATCATTGGAAGAAGCTCGACAACTTTGTAAAGGATTCCATTTGCTTCATTTACGTTGTGCATACATTAGGTTTCTTGATTAATTATCAAATTTGATATGTTGTTGTTCACTCTTCACATTTTAAGCAAGAGTAAATGGCATCTTCTTCTTCTGATAATTATTTAACTTAAGAAACAAAAAGGGTCTCACCAATAATCTATTTTGTAAGTAATGTCCTTAGCAAAATCCTTAGGACAAAATAACAATAAAATAACTTAAGGACACATGATTAACATACAACCAATAATGATGCTCTTAGGCTCACTAGACCAACAAAACTATAATTCACTAAATAACCAAAACTCCACCCTCTCTCCTTTTTTTCTCTTCCTATCTCTCTCTACTCTCACTCTCAAAATCTAATTTCTTTTTTTTCGTTATTTGGCAAATAAGCCTATTATTGTGTATATATTACAACTTTACAAGAGTTTTCTTATTGTTAGTTATGTGAAATTTTTTAATCTTGATTTTATTTAAGTAAAAAAACTTTTAATTTATAGTGTAATAAGACATTTAATCCACATTTCTCTTCACGGTAGTCCAAAATTCTACACAACCCAAAAGCTTACAAAATTTGGGTTCCAACTTCCAACACAACAAATATCTGACACCATTGATGGTATCATTTGAACAAGAGCCTGGATTCAAGCCGGAATTTCAATTCACACGAAGTTACATGAAGCCTAATCATCGCTTAATCTTCACCTTGAAGATGTTATAATCATGTTTATACAAACGTAATCCTATGTCTATATTTTATACTTGTTTAGATTTATGCATAGAGAAAGTGATTTCATTGATTTTGTTGTTGTTGGGTTATATGTATCTTTATTAATTTATTCATAAGATTTTTTGGATGTTTTTAGCTCCAGTAAAGTTACGACTACACTGTAAATTTAAGATTTTTATAGAGAGAATAATAAGTTGGTTAGTTAAGTTTTGTTATTATTTATTTCATGGAGTAGTCAAGAAAGTTGTTCTATGTTTGGAGTTCCCATTGGTTATATTATCTTCGAAAGTAAATGAGTATGCGTTGAAAACTATATATTTAGATGTTAGATGATGATAGTCTGTATATTTTTGAATATATACATGTAAATATGTAGTTAGTTAGGTAGGTGGGAAGTGAAAATGGACCAATTGTCTTTGTGAAAATGGACCAAGAGGCTCACATTTTCGCACGTAGAGCGATTCCTTAATTTAATAAGATTGTACTATGACAGAAACTGAGGGACGTAGTAGGTAGATAGAAGTAGAATTTGATTTTGGGGTTAGGTTTTATGATAGCGTAAGACTCGTGACACTTTGATGACTGTAACAAGAAAAGAAAGTGGATCCATTTGTACGGTTTAATTACATATTCGTCTCTGCTATCTTTTGGCCAATGTGGAGACGACATTACGACGATCAGTTTCACTTATATTAGTTTAGAAGATTTTACCAAAAGTATAGAACAAGAAAATTCATGAATATTAGTTTTTAGAGTCCACAATCATTAATAGACTAGTAGGTGCAAAATATATATAATCTAACGAAAAATGGCTACAGTGAACGGGAGAGAAGCTCACCCAAAGAACATGATGACCTTACAAATGACGGAGAGTTGGTGTAATAGAAAATATTTAGTTATATTCCCCCTATATATAATGTATTATATTTTTGAAATTTAAAAATGAATAATATCTTGTTTTTTGTTCGAAACAATATGTATTAGAATTCTGTTATATTCTCAAGATATTTATACCAACACTTGAACTATTCGTGATGCTGAACTAGTCCACCAACACATACCACTTTTTCTGAGGATTTTTTTTTTTACTCTAGGCTTGTTTGTTAGTGTGGTTGTATTGTGTGCCAAGTGTACTCAAGAAGGTTACACCAGTGTCCTTTATATAACACAACTTCTTAAGTCCTCTTTTAACACTCATCTCTCTGATGAAGACCATGGAGCTTTTCTCTCTCTCATCCATCCTCCTCCTCCTTGCGCTCTCCTTCACTAGTCCCATTCTCTCTATCTCTGATCAGCCATTATTAATCTCATCTGTTGTTCATGATGAAGAAGAAAGCTGCCCTTACACCGTGATTGTCACCACGAGCTGTTTCTCTCCTGATTTGTCAAGGGATCAGATCACTCTCGCTTTGGGTGACGCCGACGGTAACAAGGTTTGATTACAACAAACTCAGCTTATTTTTTTCTTTTGTTTGTGTTGGCTCTGTTCTATAACCTTGTTGTGTGTTTGCATTAATTTCAAAACCTTGATATATATTCCATCTTGTTTGATGCCATGGGTGCATGTAATAAGCTTGTTAAATCCTCGGATAATCCAAATCCATTCGAACAGAAATGGGACTTAATTTGGTAATATCGTACTAAAGAGCATGACAAAGCTGGATTATGAACCTGATACACTCAAGTTCATCACCCTTTAAACTTTAAAGTTTACTATAAATTGAATTGTAATATTATTTTAGAAATCGAATACACAATAACCAATGTTATGAAATATAATATACAATAAATATGAAATCAGTTCTGAACTAAACCCATAGTATTAAAATCTAGTCATAGTATATTGCTTGTTTTCTTTTGAAAATTAGGTATAATTGATTTAAAACCGAATTTCTAATACTGTGATATAGTCTATATACTCTATACTAACATAAAAAACGAAAGGAGACGGAACTGCACACTTTTGTAAGTTCGAGCTACATGGCTGCACGTGTGCATTTTTACTTATACTCTCTCACATGTGTGTAACGTTTTTTACATATAAGGTGGTCGCACCGAGACTAGACGAACCGTTAAGTGGTGGAGGAGGTTTCGAGAAATGTTCATCAGACACATTCCAAGTCAAAGGTCAGTGTCTAGACACTATCTGCTCTCTCTACATCTACCGTTCCGGTCCCGACGGTTGGATCCCAGAGACCGTGGAGATCTACGAGGAAGGTTCCAAATCCGTGAAATTCGATTTCAACAAAAACGTCCCTGAGAACACTTGGTACGGCCACAACTATTGCAACAACACCGGTTTGCCACCACCTTCGCCGGATAAACCTCCTCCGTTTAAACCCACAGTCCCACCGCCCCACCCACCTCATTCTCCTCCCGACAAACCTTCTATCCCACCACCAGCACCACCCCATGCACCACCCCATCCACCACCATCTGCTGCCTCTGGACGTGGAGGTGGTGAGAGTTTGGTTGTTGCGTCTGCTGCGATTCTGATTGCGTTAGCGGCTATGGTGGTTTGAGTTTCTAGTTAAGAGTTGCTTTAATGACTAATAATTATGGTGTAATGACTTTTGTTTTTTGTTTGTAGTAATTGGAGATCCTGGAGACCTTTGATTAGTTAATGTATCGAGTCATGAAGTACTAGTAATCAATATAAATGAAACATGCACTGGTGTTTTTGCATGTGATTTATAGTTAATTCCCTTCTAGTTGAATCTTGTATTATGTAAATATATAACACAACTAAACAACTAGTATCCTAAAAAAAAACAGTTAAAAAATGGTATTGAGATTCGACATGTGATATAACGTTTGTATCAAGAGTTAATCTTAACTAAGAACCTAAATGGTTAACCACCAGATCTAAGAGTGTTGTTGCCTCCAAAGCCTAGACTGAAGATTTATATATTTTCAGATGAATACAATCAAGCCAACCGCAATTGAAAGAGACGATGAACTGAAGACTCTCGAGTTCAAGAACATAACGATAACATAGAAGAACATAAGAAAGGAAAAAAATGATAACACATAAATGAACTGCCGTAAACCAAACGATGTTAAATAATTGTCGGTTTAACGTTTTAAACCAGCGATTAGCACGAAGACGCATTCATAATTTTGTTTGTTGTTTTATGTACACATCACACAATCAATTCATAACCCCAAAAGAGAAGACCACGTCGTCACATCACATGTAGTGCATACGTGTGCGTGATCTTCTAGAGAAGCAGTGTCGGAGAGCGTAAAACAATAAATACATATAGATATTTGTGTAATCTCCTCCAATCAATTTCTTACAAGAAAAGAAAAGTAATTATTAATTACAATTTTCTCAATCTACCTAACCTAACACACATCATCGTGACATGAGACGTGGCTGGCTCGTGATAATGCGAGCGACCGAGCGTTACCGGGGTTCCAAACCGAAATTGAATTAGTTTTAACTTCACCCGGTCTAATCCGGTTCGGTTCGTTGATTACTGTTTCACTTTCCCTTACCTTCTTCGTCTCTCTCCGAGCGAGGGACATCATCTCCTTTGCCCATCTTCCTCATCACTCAATCTCCTATACCCACTAAAATCATCTATACCCATACCTCTTTAATGAATTGTGGAAAGACTAAACTGACCTTGGTTTGTTGAATGAAAACCGAAAATTGTAATGTGATTGGGTTGGGTTTGTGATTGGAAATCGTTGGTTTGGGAAGTTTGGTTAATGGTTTTATAAAAAAAAAATTAATTGAGAAAAGCTAAATTAAAAAAAAACCGAAGCTCCGTGGTGGGTCTCCCGTCTCCTCTACCTCCCCGCAGCTCCCCCATCGGGGCTCCATCCGGCTCTGTCGCCGCAGTTTCTCTCCTCCTCCTCCATTTTCAAAGTGTTTCCGGAGGTCTAGCATTCCATCGGCGCAAATAGAGTTGGGTATTGCAGGTAAACTCAGGACCCCCAACTTCTCTTGAGAAATGCATGTATTTGGAATCGAGCTAGGAGCAATGCACAACGGCATTGTTTAGTTGATGGGTCAATTAGTATAGCGATTTGGTATAAAATGCATTAATGTGGTTCACTACAAGAAAACTGTTAATTTGCTACTACTATTTGTGACCATTTTTTTTGTCACAATTATTTGTGACTAACTTGCTACCACAACGTGACTCTTTAATGACTACCCTAAAATGAAAGGCAAATTAGTCACAAATTTACTACTACACCGCTTGTTAGAAAGTAGTCACAAATAAACGACAAAATTGAGACGTATGAGTGACTTTTGATAATCAGTCACAAAATAGTATCATAGTGTGACGAAGTTAAGACACCATTTTCAATGGGAGTTTAATTGTAAAGGTAGTCCCAAATTTGCAACTCAATTGTTACTTTTTATTAACTCCTATTGAAATCTTCCCCAAAACTCAACAATACATAAGTACACCAGGTTATGATGTTTCAAATATATATGAACGAATATAGACAACGAATCACTACTACCAGGCTCATAAAATTTATTTTTCAGATAATTCTGATTTGTGATGGCATAACACTTAAACTGTGCTATGTATTTGTTTGCTAACATGTAAAAACGTTGGAAATATTCGAAAAAGAACTAGGGATTATGGTTTATTCGAAAAAAAACTAGGGATTATGGTTCTTATATGACTTATCATTTAGTGGCACAGTATGATAACTATTCTTAAAATTTCTCACTAATTTTGTATGTCATAATAATTAGTATGTTAATTTTTGCTTCTAAGTATACTATAATTACTACAGATAAACAATCTATTGAATAAGTCTAAATTTCTTATATCTTTCAAC
Source organism: Raphanus sativus (assembly GCF_000801105.2). Classification (NCBI taxonomy): domain Eukaryota; kingdom Viridiplantae; phylum Streptophyta; class Magnoliopsida; order Brassicales; family Brassicaceae; genus Raphanus; species Raphanus sativus. The sequence goes on from NC_079516.1 coordinate 12,964,577, forward strand.
ATTCATTTTGGTAAAAAAGTTAAAGATATATTTTCAACATGTTAGACATAAAACTTTAAATGTTAATGTGTTTGTTGGTTTTTTTTTCAGGGAATGATTTTAAATGTTTTAGTAAATTAAAAAAAAAATGATTTACCTCATAGAGTGTTTACTCTTTATAAGTGAAAATATATATGCTTTAACAATAAATCTAAACTTAGTTTTAAAATTTAATCCAATTTTTAAACACACCCCAAACCCTAAAGACCTGTACTTCAAACCATATAACACAAAACCTTAAGCTATACCCCAAATCGCTAAGTACTTATATCCCAAAGCAGCACAGTTTTTATTTAAATATCTATCTTTTTGCATATACGATTAAGACAAGCCTCTTTTCTATACAAGACTTCGATTTAAATAAAAACAAAAGTAAATGTAATCAATAAGATCTTCTCATTTTCTATTGGTCAATCCATCAGCTGATGGATTACTATCTTGGCCGTTGATAGAAATAATCTAGTGGTTCAGATTTGTTAAATTTGTGTTTCTTCCTTTCGCGTCATCTCTTTCTTCTTTCTTCGTCTCTATCTCGCTCAGACATAATTATCTGTACCTTCTTCCTTTAGCTTCAAATAATCAATTTTTTTTCTTTATTCTTCATTTGTGGGTATGAATCAAGAATCAACAAACACTTCACAGTTGTTTCACCTCGTGTAGGTCTTTTTAGGAACGTTTTTAGAAAAAAAGCATCACGTCAAAGCTACTGAGAAGCTCTCGTCAACGTCGCTGTGTCTTCGGTGAAACTGTCTGCCACTGCGTCTCTGGTGTCGCTCTCTGCCGTCGGGACTCCGGCGAAACTGTCAACGGCTGCGACACCGGCGAAGCTCTCGACCGCTGCTACTTTGGTGAAGCCCTCTGCCGTCACGTTCTGCTTTTCTATCCAAGATCCACCAAAGATGGAGACTCGCCGGAGATGGAGACTTATCGAAGATGAAGACTCACCGAAGATGAAGATTCAGAGACGTCAACGGAGTGCTGGTGGTGATAGCCGGAGTCATCATCGGAATGCAAGAGGAAGTAGATATGTATAATATATGTGTATCTATATTATATATATATTATGTTTTTGTATTTTATTTGTTTCATTATAAATAAATTTCTTTTTTTTTTGTTTTCTTTTTCCAATACGGTGACAAATTAGTCGCTAGGTAAATAGTCATAAAATTTGTATCTAAACAGTCACTAATATACCTCCATGAATAGAGTGATAACATAGTTGTAAATGAAAGACTGTTTTGTGACTAAAACAATTTGCGACCAAATTTTAGTGACTACTTTTTGTAGTTGCAATATAGTCCCTAATACCATATTTGTGACTATTTTGTGATTCTTCTGGGGGTGGCAAAATGCATGTTTTCTTGTAGTGGTTGAATTAAACGTTGATAGATGCGATTCGAAACCTTAGTGTTTTGGATTATTGTTGGAAAACTGGGAAAAGTGGAATAACTAGGAAAACTCGAACAACTGGTATAACTGTGTTGATCTTGTGCGATATTTTTGGCAGGATACAATGACCAATAACGTATTCGTACATTTTACATATGAAGACTGCATGTATGGTATATCTGTGAAGGCATCAGTGGAGGATGTGACGTTGTCAATGTTACAAGAAAAGATGTATAAGAAGCTTGGGTTGGATGAAAGTAAGGAAAAACTGAAATTGAGCTACATTCCGATGGTGAGACGTTGCCAGAAAGCTGTAACTATTGCTGATGATGACGATCTTTATGTTTACCTCGGAAGTGTCGATAAAGAGAACCAAAGATGTCTTTTGGTTGTGGAGAGTAGTGAAAGGTCGGGACCGAGACCACAAGATAGACTTTCGATAGCGGGTAAACGTTCTGTTGGTATGAACTACAACGATTTGCAGCTATTGGAACATGAAGTTGGACCTAATGCAATTACATTGTACGTTGGTGAGAACCAAGAGAATAACGAGGTGCGTGCTATGGAGACTGGTACTGGTAAGGAGACTGACACTGGTATGGAGACTAATACGGCTGCGGAGACTGATACTGGTATGGAGAATGATACGGCTGCAGAGAATGAAACGGCTGCGGAGACTGATACGGCTGCGGAGACTGATACGGCTGCGGAGACTGATACGGCTGCGGAGAATGAAACGGCTGCGGAGACTGATACGGCTGCGGAGACTGATACGGCTGCGGAGAATGAAACCGTACATCCAACCGCCGATAAGTATGTTGAAGAGCCACCTGCAATAGTACGGAGTAGTTGTATAGAGGAATGGGCCGATGGTTTGAGTCTCAATAAACATGACGAATTTCCAAGTAAGAAGGCAATTCAGGAGATGGTGGATAGAGCTGCATATAGTGAATGTTATCGTTATGTCACTAAAAAGTCTGATCGAAATCGATTGGTGATAACATGTTCGCAAGCTGACTGCAAATGGGTAATACGAGCTTCAGGGATTGGTGGGACGGAAATTTTCTCAATAAAAAGCTACACGAAGATGCATACATGCTCGCGGACACAACAAAGTGACAGCAACGACAAGAGAAGAGCGTCAGCAGAAGTAGTGGCAAGTTTTTTGAATGAGGAATTCCCAGGAGATGTGCAAACTCCAACTCCAAAAGATATTAAGGCTCTGGTTAAGTCCAAACTTGGTGTCATGATATCCTACTCCACAGCATTGCGTGGAAAGAATTTGGCTTCTTGTGATACACGTGGTAGTCCGGAAGATAGCTACAGGATGATGTATAGCTATTTGTACATGTTAGAGCAAATGAACACGGGAACAAAAACTAGTGTGAAATTGGATGACTCAGGTAAATTCAAGTACCTCTTCATAGCGTTGGGAGCTTGCATTGAAGGGTTTGCAGTTATGAGAAAAGTGATTGTTGTCGATGCAACATGGCTGAAGAACGGATATGGGGGTGTTCTAATTTTTGCCAAAGCTCAAGATCCTAACCGTCATTGCTATCCACTTGCGTTTGCTGTACTTGATGGAGAGAATCATGCTAGTTGGACCTGGTTTTTTGAGATGCTTAGAAGCGTTATACCAGACTCTTCTGAACTGGTTTTCATGAGTGATAGAAATGCAAGTCTGATATTTGCCATAGCAAACGTGTACCCTCAGGCTCACCATGGTCATTGTTTATGGCATTTGAAGGAAAATGTTAAAGGGCATGCTTCTAACGTCAACAAAGATGTAGTCGGGCATAGATTCATGGAGCTGGGAAAGATGTATACAATGGCTGATTTCAATGCTGCTTACGAAAAATTTAAGCTAAGGTTCCCTTCAGCTTACACGTATGTGGAGGAGAAAACTGAAAAAGACAAATGGGCAAGGGTTTTTTTCCCCCGTGACAGGTACAACTTGGACACAAGCAACAGCGTGGAATCAATGAACAAAGTGTTTAGAGAGGCAAGGAGGTGGGCCTTGATACCAATGCTGGATTGTATCATTAGGACATTCTCTGATTGGTTTAATCAACGTCGGAAGGATGCTGTTTCACAATCATTGGGTACCAAGCTAGTGCCTCTGGTTGAGAACTACTTGCACGATCTATGGGTTCTTGCGCGAACGCTACCTGTGCGGGAGCTTAATAGTTATGAGCTAGAGTACGAGGTAAAGGATAGTAATGGGAAGATGTTTTTGACGAACTTGATTGCCAAAACTTGTACTTGCAAGGTGTGGGATTATGAAAAGATTCCTTGTCTGCACGGACTGGCTGCTTACATCTATTACACTAATCAGGTGGATAGTGGGGGTGGTAGGAGCCGTGATATCAACATAGTATATCATGAGTTGTGCTCAAAATACTATTGGACGGAACTGTGGTCATTGGCGTATTGGAGGACAATTTATGCTGTGCCAGACATGTCTGTATGGGAAGTCCCGGATCACATCAGGGAGCTGAAGATCATACCTCCGGATCCTATCAAGCGTAAGGGAAGGAAAAGAGTTAATAGACTTCCATCTGGTGGAGAACGCCGTAGGAGGACACAAAACAAAAAGCGGCCTAGGCAAAATTTTGGTTTCAATTGGCTGTTATTTGGAAATGGTTCAAGCACTTCAGAGCAGAACACGGCCTAACCACGATTGGTTTCAATTGGCTGTTATTTGGAAATGGTTATTTGTATGTTTTTGGAAAACTCTGGAAAACTATTTTATCTTCTTTGTAAAACTGCATTGTGTTTCGAGTGTGACATTATTATTATTATGACATTTACTATTATGATTACTCTAGTCTAACTAATAATTCAATTAAACATATTTTTTTCAAAACGTTTTTCAAAAATTATGAAAACTCTTACTATCTCCATAATAAGCCTTATAGTTTCACTCACACTTTGTGAATGAAGAACATGTCACAAAAGAGATTATCAGATAATGTTTGTTTCCCAAATATTTGTGCAGTAAACAAGATAAATATCATGTTCAAGTACTAAAATCGAAAGTAAAACAAGAAAACCAAACTGAAAGCATTGGTAACACTGAATAAATTATAAACCACAGAAAGTACAACTATGAGCAAATCTCGTAAAACTAGTATCTTATGTAAAACTAAGAACAAATTTCGGGGAGGGAAATGAAATTACATTGGCGCCAAAACATATGAGGGAAAATAATTATTTTAATTATTTTAACTATTTTCATTATTTTTCTCTATGTCACGTCCCATCTCTCTGTCTCCACTCCATCTCTTTATTGATCCCATCGATCCATCTCTCTCTCTCCACTCCCCCACTCCATCCCTCATTCCTCTCTCTCGATCTCTTTCGGTTTCTCCCATTTCTCTCTGACAGTAAGAACTGAAGCATGACTCATCCCGAAGAGGAGTACAGTCACATGAAGGCCTTGAAGAGACACAACGACATGCTTGGTTTCGTGGCTGATGCGGAGTACGGCGTCCCGACCAAGTGCCCGTGTGGTGGAGGTATCATTCCTGAGGTATCTCCCTGTAACAAGTTTCCCAATGATTTTGATACGCAACCTGGAAGGAGGTACTTCACCTGCAAAAACTTTGAGGTAATTTTCATGTCGTGCAAAACTGGTAAAGCTTGTATAACTAGGAAAACTAGGAAAACTAGGAAAACTGGAAAACTGGAAAACTGGAAAACTGGAAAACTGGAAAACTGGAAAACTGGAAAACTGGAAAACTGGTAAAACTTGTAAAACTTGTTAAACTGGAAAACCTGAGAAACTTGTATAACTTGTGATAAAACTTGTGCAGAATAATGGTCTCCACTTTCGTACGCCGTGGGTGTTCGCGATTCAGGACGAAGTTACAAAGTTAGTACACCGTGTCGAAGAGATGGCTGAGGAGATTGATCGCCTCAAGTCTCAGCTTTACCAACTTCACCGTCCATGATCCCATCTTGTTGCTCTAAGTTGTTGTTGTTCTAAGTTGTTCTTGGGGATGTTGTTGTTGTTGTTCTACGTCGTATGATGGTACTTTGATCTATGTTGCTACTTTCTTTCTCTATGTGTGTGTCTTATGACTTAAACTATCTATCTAATGTTTATGTGTTTTGTGGTTTACTTCTCTATGCGTGTGTCTTGTGACATTATACGAAAATAACAAGTTTGCAACATCAAACCAAAATCAAGAAAATGATTAACTAAAAGTCGAAAATGATTAACTAAAAGTCACAGACCAAATCTATATCATGATTCAGGACGTGAAATTGATTAATTAAAATTCGAAACTCTATATACGAACTTGCTAAAGTCGAAACTAATTGACATGAAAATGATTAACTAAAAGTTTGCAACATCAAACCAAAATAACAAGTTCAAAGTACCATCAAATCAAAATAACAAGTTCAAAGTACCAAAAGCAAACATATAAAAGACACACAAAATAAGTTCAAAGCACAAGACATTGTGCTCTTAAGATCAAGTCACAACCAACATAGATGTGTACTGGATGTCACAGCAGCTCGGACCAAAGGGAGTGACGTGAAAGACCATGGAACCTTCGAGTTTGAAGATGACAATGTCTCCTATTCGAAGGTCATGTGCCTCAGCGAACTCCTTCCAACCTCGGGTGAGTCGCCTCTCTTCTTGTATCACTTGCCATGTTTGATCCGTAGCGTCGGATGTTAGTGTCCATGTGTTCCCATTCGTCTTCCCTTGGATGTGCTTGGAGAAAAATACAATGGGTATTGTCTGCAATCAAGATTTGAGGTAAGTTACACAAACAAGGAAGAAATCAGGTTCTTGCAATCAAGAAAAGGCAATAGAGAAAGTGTGTTTACCAAGTAAGTCTGGAATCCAGGAAGCAAAGGTTGGAAGAAATGAAGTTCTTGCGGTTGCGCCATCTGCAAACAAGAAACAAAAGTTAGACAAATCAACTAAGTTAGACAAATCACGGACCAAATCAATCAAGAAACAAAAGCTAGACAAAGTTAGACAAATCATTTTGCATGTCAAGGAACTTGCTAAAGTCACAGACCAAATCTATATCATTTTCAGTTTAATTCGACCATTTGCTATAAAAGAAAACTAGCAAATGAACTCAATCAAGCATCATGAACTCCATCGAATGAGCTACCATAAAATTCTCAATTTTCAGTTTAATTTGACCATTTGCTATAACCGAAAACTAGCAAATGAACTCAATCAAGCATCATGAACTCCATCGACTGAGCTACCATAAAATTCTCAATTTTCAGTTTTATTTGACCATTTGCTATAACCGAGAACTAGCAAATGAACTCAATCAAGCATCATGAACTCCATCGACTGAGCTAGCATAAAATTCTCAATTTTCAGTTTTATTTGACCATTTGCTATAACCGAAAACTACCAAATGAACTCAATCAAGCATCATGAACTCCATTGACTGAGCTAGCATAAAATTCTCAATCAAGCATCATGAACTCGATATAACCAAAACTAGCATCATGAACTCGATCAACAGAGCTAATTCATGAACTCAATCAATCAAATACGCTAAGCAAAGCCGTCACTCCATCGATGGACCGAATCTAAAAAACCCTAAGCTACTTAATTAACCATTTGGTGGTGTTGCCATGGGATTGCCATCTAAAAAACCATAAGCAACCTTAAACAAAGATGACGTTTTCTCCATCCGAGGTAAACTTGATCGATGGAGAAACAGAACCGACGAGTAAGACATACTTTCAGTTGTGTCGCTATCGGTGGGATTGGCCGTCGCTGGTCTCCTCTTTGGTGGGATTGGCCGTCGCTGGTGGTCTCCCTCGGTTGTGTCGCCGAAGGGAAAATGGAAGAAAAGGGAAAATGGGGGAGAATCGGGGGGATGGTTTGGGAAATGGAGAAAGGAAATTGGTACAATTCGGTTTTTGGACGGTTAGGTTTTAATTTCGGATCGAAATTAGGGATTGGTTCGTGGTCCAACTCAATTCGGTTATTCCTTCGGTTAAGGTAGGTACAACCGGTAAATACTTCAAATTTTCTAGGGTTAAATGTAATTTTCGGCTTTTTATTTAACTTTTCATTTTTGTTTTGTTTTCATGTCTTACGGAGATTAGAGATATAGCTGGGTGGGTATAGGAGATGATGTCCCGAGCGATTTCGAGAAGCAAAAGAAAAGAAAATGGTGTCAACACGTCTCTTCACTCATCTCATCTTCGTCTTGTCAATCACCGTCTCAGTGACCGAATCCAAACTCTTGGAGACTCCTCACGCCGCTGAGTCTTTCAATGTCAGCCTCATCCAGGTTCGCTCTCCTCTCTCTCTCTCTCTCCCTCTTTGTGAACTGAGGTTTGATATGGTTTTCTTTTTGTATGGATTTGCAGAAATTGAGGACTAGTTGTTCGTACACAGTGATCATCTCGACGAGCTGTTCGTCGTCGAGGTACACTCGCGATCAAATCAGCCTCGCTTTCGGCGATGCATACGGAAACCAGGTTCGATTTCCCCTATTTTGAATTTTGATTTTTGATTTGGTAATTTTGAATTAGGGTTTAGGGTTGCATTTTGAATGTTCCATCAAAATAAACGGTTTATTTTCATACATTTAAGTTTGAGATGGAAAATAACACATATCTTTGGTATAGATAAAAAAGTTTTAATTTGGTTGAAACTAGTGTCTGTATCAATTGTTGTATCTGTTTTACTAGTAGTCCTGTAAAAAAATGTCCAGTTTTCTTGGTTTTGTTTGCTTGAAATAGATGCTAGTTATATGGTATTTGATTTCTAGCATGGCCATGTCACTTCTTTGATGCTTGTTCGCTATATAATACGCCTAACATTGTCACTGGTAACCAAGGAATCTATGTCTTTTCAGTATCTACGGTTTTATCTTTGGTTCTGTTCTTCAGACATATTTGTATTTGAGATGAAAAGACACATCTTTGGCATAGATGAAATGGTTTTGGTGGAAACTATTGTTTTATACCATAATCCCCGCTTTGATTCTGTTGAAACAGATATACGCACCAAGGCTTGACGATCCAGCTACAAAGACTTTCGAGCAATGTTCATCCGACACGTTCCAGATAAACGGACCATGCACTTACCAGATATGCTACGTCTATCTCTACAGGTCTGGTCCCGATGGCTGGATCCCTGATAGCGTTAAGATATCTACCCATGGCTCCAAACCCGTCGCCTTCCCGTATAACACGCTTGTCCCTGAGAACATATGGTATGGTTTCAATTACTGCAACAGCGCCTCGGGTTCTAGTGTCGTAGCCACTGGTCTCGGAAGGGTCGTGCTCGTGCTCATGGGGTTTGTTGTCGTCGGTTTGACATTGCTTTTGTAAGCTGGTTTGTGTGAATATATTTAGGACTTATGCTGAATAAATGTGTGTACTGTTGTTGAAAAAATTGGGTCAAGAGATGTCCCTGAGATCTGTGTAATCTTATGATGAAGTTACTACTTGCTAATTTACCAAGTGTGTAGATTATTATTAACGTAACGTATTCATTTACAAGTTGTTTTTGAGATTTGGTTTCAAACCAGGTGAGAGATCTTGTTGTCTCATTACAAAACCAAAATTGAAACCTGAACATATTCCATGGTTAAAAATAATTAATCATGTAAAAACATATAAGATTAGTTCTTTTTATGATGGGATGCATATTTTGTCTTTTATTAGTAGCAAAATAGAGTATAATACATCTTTATCTCTTCAATTAAAAAATTCCAAGCTTTTGAATTCATACAAACCAAACACTACTTCTCTTTTAGTCATGTTGTTTTTAAATTACTTCTCTTTTAGTCATGTAATTTTTAAATTTACTGATCACCAGCTTGTCGGAAAAATGGATATCTCTTTAATTAAAATAGAATCATCTTAAATTTTCTTTGCAAGTTTTTAAATTAAAAATACCATTTATTATAGTGTTAAACCTAGCATAAATCATTAAAACTAAGATTGGTTTACATTAAATGTCACTGATACCTAATAAAAATATTAGAATTTCATTAAGGATAATTGGAAGCAACGTTATGCTACTAAATGTATTTCCAAACAATATAATGATTAATCTTGTAGCAAAATAATATAAAATATTTGATCTTATATTTTAATAATTTTTTTTTTATCTTCAACAATTATTTGAAAAAAACATCCAATAAATTCATGAAACAAAAAATTTAAGATAAGTAGAGTTATTTTTTGGATTTAGATACTACAAAATAGTTTCATTTAATATAAAGTAATAGGTCACTTTATTTATATTTTTATAAATAAAATTTTGCATTCATTTAAATTTAATAAAGTTTTCTTACTCCATTTACCAAGATATGAAATGAAAACTAGTCGTGACACTATAATATGGATGATTTGTTGAAATTGTCTTATTACTGATCATATATCAACTACGCATTTCGTGTCAAAGTGTCTCGCCAACGATACACCAACACCAACTTGATGAACATGAGTTTTTGTGCACATTTTTTGTGCATAATCAGCATGAGTTATAATCATGTTTCCATGATATCTTTTTGATACAGAAATTGAATCGTAAAACTAATGGCAATCTCGAAGTACCTATTTGGCCCTTTGGATATCTTGTTCGTTGATGCGGTGGGAAATCTTGATCTTCTAGAACTAATTTGGAGAATTCCTCTGAAGTCATTTGCTCAGAAAAGAAAACATGTAGTTTACTTAATTAGAATTTTGAAAAATCGTAACTATTCTTTTTTTTTCTTTGTTTATTAGTTTAATCCTGGGGTGTTACACATGTTGATATGATTTACGGAAAAATTTTTAGTCTATTCTATAATCATAACTATTTTGAACCTTTGATGGATGCAGTAATAGTGGAGTAGTGGTGAAACGCAAATTTTGTTTTTGAAGCGTTTTTAACTCTAGTTTTCAAAGAGGAAAGTATTGCACTAGATTCCTCTTGCTTTTTTTTGTCTAACAAAATTCAAGTAATCATGAAATCTTTTTTTTTGTCAATAAAATTCAAGTAAACATGAAATATTCGAAGAATATTTATTTGCTGTATAGATTTTATCATGGAACATAGTACTGTATCACTCCTCTTCTCTTTTGATATAATCTCATTTTTTCGGGTTTAGATAATACAAAAATAATTTAATATATAAATCAATAGATTGTTGACAAAAAAATCAATAGATTACTTTATTCATTAATATATAAATCAATAGTACTTGGATGTACCTCTATCCTGTGATTAAATCTTTTTTGCAGGTCCTCTCATGTCCCACGGTTCCTCTAGTCTCATGGCTTTGCCATACCGTGGACACTTTCATTTTATTATTGACTCAGACATTGTTCTAGTCACTATCTCTGGATGATGTCTTATGACATCTTTCATTTTGTCGTAGACAATGCTATGTTTTCGAAAACATACATGTTAAGTCATAGACCTTGTCATCACACGTCAATATACTCATATATGGCTAAGGTATTGCAGCCTGATATAAAGATATGGTCCGGATATGATACTGCAATTATATGGTGTGGTCCACCTTATACTTTGGTGGAACTTGGTCGGACCATAAACCTCGACCAAACTTGGACATGATTGGTTCCTTTCTTTCTTTCTTTACGGATGTATAGACATCTAGTAGTCCCATATACTCTGTTTGGATGGTCCTTGACCATACGTTTTATGTACTACCATATGCTGGTCGATTTTCCCTTTAGCCGTATTACATATGCTGGTCGATATGGTCGATCTGGTCGGTTCATATTGATATATCGACCAACCACTGATAGAATTTGCGTTGGCTAATGTGCAGCAATGGTTTATAATTTGCCTGAACCAATCCATTCCTCTTTGGGCTGGTTTAGTATAATCATATACACAAGAAATTATAATATCTCTTGTAAGGATTTATGGACTGATTGTACTAAGTATTTTCTTAGTCTTTCATATCATTTGCAGCTGCCTTGTTTCAGTCCATGAATAGCTTAGGAACAAAACTATTCTATGAGAATTTTTTTTCTCATCTTTTTGATACTTTTATCATTTCTTTATCCAGTGATCAATATGCTACTTACTACATTTCTTTCTCACTTATATCCAGACCTTTTCGAATTTGTAGTAGCATCCACCACATAGGAGTATATCTCCTTATAATCTGTTCCTTTGGTCTCTGTGAGTATCCTCGTGTAATCAAGCCATTCCTTGAATATTTTAAATAGGAATATGAACACCTTAGTCCATGTCTCACGATTTCTTTTCTTTTCCACACAGGACCTATTTTTCACTAGTTTTATCTTATCCGATGGTGTTTCTATATATGGCCAATACACCCATCTCTTTTATAGATTCTTTGAATCTTTCTTTGAACCCCCACGGTTTCCTTTAGTCTATGAATGCATTCTTGTATTCTCGTGGGTTCTGATCCTCGCTTATATCTTTTAAACTCAAGTGCTATTTCCTTATGCATCTTTATCTTTTATGTGTCGACACTTCTTTTATAGTGTTCCATTGTGTTCCAGACATGAACTAATCGATTAGAGATTTCATTCTTACTAAGAACCTTCATTTACCTTGCAGTTTGGCGTCCCAAACTACATGGTCTGGTATCTTAGATGTTTAGCTGTGCAGCTTTATCTCAATGTCTGGTCTGGTTGCTCTTATGACCTCGGTTATGTCATTTCTATGCACCTTTCTTTTTATTTCCGAGGTTCCTTATCTTATGGAACATATTGGTCTATCTTTAGACTTTATAGCAACTTGATTATGTCTCTTATAGGACATTAACTTCGTGGTGCTTAAGCTGGTATGACTTAGTCATTCTTTTTCTTTTCTTTTCTTTTTGGGTCTAATCTGTCTGGCATTCTTTTAGCTAGCTTTGTATGATCTTTCTTTGGACGTCTTAAATCATATTCTCTGGTCCCAGGATCTTGCCAAGACAAGGATGGTTAATACCATTCCATTTCTCTTTATACTTGTACCAGCTTATTTCTTTCTCCCCCTGATGTTGGATAGTCGGATTCATCATGTAATCCGTAAACCTGGCCTTAATCTGATCACCCATATTTTGGCTCAAGGTCTCTTATAAAATCGTGGGAGGAAGACATTCTCATATCCAACATATATTCCCAATTTTATCTCATCTTCTTATGAGGTTCCATCCTAGACGGCACATATTATTGTGGTGGTCTATACATAATCTCTTAGGATGGTCTATGTCTGGATCATGACCCTTTTATCATTCTTAGATGGGAATATCTATGCTCATTTTATATGGCCTGATGCATATTTTTATTACATGTAAATCCATGTGTTCCCAAGCATTAGCTAGTGATCTTTGTATCACAAAGAATTCGGCCAAGTTCTATCATGGTCATAGACCATGTCACTCGGATTTTTAGTGTTGTTCATGGACCACGGGAGTGTCATTTCTCCCCCTCATGAACATGCTTATAAATCTTTTAGATGCTTGGAACATTATAGCCTATTGAGTTTACCTTGTGTACATGTTACACAATGTGAGATTCTTTGGGATAACTCTTTTGTTCCTTTTTCGATATCAATCTTTGCATCAATTTTAAAGACCTGGATGGCTAGTCCAGTCATGCCATAAAGTGTATAAAATTTCGTGGTCAACTTATCTGGTTACCTAGGCCTTTTGCCTTTATCATACTGATCTTTTAGCATAGTTTAGACCAGCCGGGAGTACAATCTCGACCATTTCTATGCCTTGGGCGGTTTTTATTTATAATCTTGAAGGAACTTTTTTTTTCCTTTGCTCATTGGTTCAATGTGGAAACCATTCATTTTCAAAACTTTATAACTCAAATGGGTCTTTTATTTGGGTGAATAATTCATGCCCCTTTTAGGCAATGCATTTGGTCAGATAATTTTAATTACTATACTCATTTTCTAAATTTTCATTTATCAATCAAGGAATTATCAAGTAAATCAAGCAAGATAATATAAGACCAGAATCAACTTTTATTATTGCTATAAATTTTATAAATGACAAGCAAATCAAATCAAAACATAAAACATGAAATCAGAATGTCTGAATCTTTGATTCTTTAATCAATGTATAAGCCAACCTCACAATTTATATTTTCCATACGCTTCCTCAGATTTTTCTTATATATCATTTTCATCCTCAATGTTTTCAGGAGGTTTCATATCACTGTCTTGTTTCTCAATGTATGTTTACTGAATTTTATCAATCAGTTGATGGTATCTCGAATTTTCTGCTTTCTTTGCTCGGCTGTCAATAGGCATGATAATAAGTCTTTATAGGTCGTGAAACCTTTAGACTTATGTGATAACAACATATCCTTTAAATGAAATGTGGAATAGGTCATATAAAATAAGTCCTCTTCTGTTACCACTTCAGCACATAGTTTAAAACTATAGGTGATTCTCATTTGAGCAGAATGATATTTGTCCACGGATTCAAAATCCTAGAACCTGAGAAACTTTCATTTATCCATGGCATTTTGCCATAATACCATTGAGAATCTGAAATTTTGTTTTGACCAGAGGTCATAAGGATCCCTAGTATTTTCATACTGCTCTCTCAGATCCTTAGTGAGATGATAGCACATAATTGTTATGGCTTTATTTTTTTTCACTTTCAGTTACATAATTACCTTGATTAATACACTGTCCGAGTCCTCTTGACATCAGGACTACTGAAGTGTTCATTTGCCATTTTCAATCAATTATCTCCATAAAGATTTTAGGGTAGTGTTATCTGAAGTTTCGAAATTCGACATCTGAAATCACATTATCCAAAACAGGTCTTAATTTATGTTAAGTAATATTTTTAGAAAATTTTATTATTCATATCAATACTTCTTATCACACGCACCAAAGAAGAATTTTTTTTTTTAATAAGTATTGATGCAAGCAAAATAATCGAAGTTATGATGCAATAGGTCACACGACCATTTCAGATGATTACTTCTAGCAATATTAATTCAAAGTCACACGGCTAAGATGTGAATCAACACTTAATTGATTCAAACAAACATGAAAATCAATCATACACCTTTAATCAATTTGGATTTAGAGTTTTCAAGGCCCCTTTTTAATGATTTTCAAACAAAAGGTTTCAAGGCCTTTTAGGGATTCCATTTTATGATGCAATCTTAGAAAACATTTCTAGATGATCAATGAATCAGAGAAGTTTCCCATAAAATTCTATAAAAAGAAATTTCAGAAAAAGAGATTTCTATAAAAGGAAACTTTCTAAAAATGGAAACTTTCTATAAAAGTAAACTTTATATTTTCGAAACTTTCTACAAATGGAAACTTTATATTTTCGAAACTTTCTATAAATGGAAACTTTTTATTTTCGAAACTTTCTATAAATGGAAATTTTATATTTTTCGAAATTTTCTATCAAACAATCAAATAAACAATCGAATTTCAAGTTAATCAAAAATTAGGGTTTTTTTTTTTGATGAAATCGATCAGATTTAGATTTTAAAGGGGATTGATCGATTTCTAGGTTTTATCGATTTGATCATTAAGATCAAAGAGGTTTATGAGATTCAGCAAATCACTTAGGCTGTGATTTTAATTGGTTTAACAATCTCTTGATCGAACTTTTGGTTTAAGAGCTCCGATTTACTCATGGATGGGTTTGGACTTATTAATCTAAGTTGTTAGGGGTTTTGCAAGATTTTAATTGTCATAACCTTTAACACAAAGTCCAAATTCGATCTGTGAGTTTCTTTTAGAGTTTCAGATTAGTTTACCTATGTTTGAGAAGATCTGAAACCGGACCACCACAAAGAAAGAAGGAGAGAGCTGCGGACTGCTTATTGTTTTTTTTTTTTGGGCAGCTGATGGCGCGTACTGTGGCTGAGCGTGAGGGCGCGTCTGAGATCGGAATGACACAGGGTTTCCGTCGCTGGATACGTCTCGTCAAGGGCTTCGATTTGATATCTGGATCGTCGTCTGGTTCCTTACGGTTTGAGAGAAAGATCGATTTGAAGTTGCACCAGAATTAGGGTTTTGAGCAATTGGCCGCGCGTATTGAAATGGAGCTTGAGGGCGCGTCTGAGATCAGATCGATGTGAAGTTTGCGGCGTTGGATTCGTATCATGGAGGGCTTTAATTTGATATATTACTCGTTGTCTGGATCCTTACGGTTGTAGAGAACGAAGGGTTTGAAGTTGCGGTGGAATTATGGTTATTGTGGCCGTCAGCTAGCTTCTAGGGTTTAGGGAGCAACTCGTGCTGATAACGTGTTATAAAACTAAGTGGGGAAACGTGTTTCTTTTTTATTAATCTTGACCAGAGGTCTTATATATATATATATATATATATATATATATATATATATATATATATATCAGGTCGTGTTTATCTTAAGTGGATAAGTATAACAGTCGATAAGCATTATCTCCTGCGGTCGGTACGGTCCTGGTCGGTCCGGTTATGTCGATCACAATCTGGTACATAACAGCATTCATTTAAACTTAATAAAATTACGAATAAATAACTAAAACCGACACGCATTCTCCCATCAGCATAAAAAACGGCAAGCAATCCTAACACTTGAGTTTTAGTTATACTAGGGTTTTGAACATAACTCGAAACTATATAACAAGCAACCAAACCCTACAATCGTCTCCCTCCTCTGCTTCTCTCATCTTCTACCGCCTCTATCTCTCAAAACCACGAGAGATTCAATATGCCTTCATTAGCTTTATCCGAGGAGAAGAAGATGAAGAAGAAGCCGACAGCCATGGAGATGGAGACAACCACACCAGAGCACGACTCCAAGAAGAAGAAATCGAAGAAGCTGAAGCTCTCCGACTCCTCCGACGGAGAAGACTCCGAGAAGAAGAAGAGCAAGAAGAAGAAGCGCAAGGCCTCTGCTGAGGAGAGCAGCGATTCGGGCTCTGAGCTCGTGGAGCCGTTGGAGAGCTCGAAGAAGAAGAGCAGCAAGAAGGCGAAGCTGAGCGTTGAGGAAGAGGATGTCAAAGTTCATAACCCCAACGCCGTTTCGAATTTCAGAATCTCTGATCCGTTGAAGGAGAAACTTAAGGAGAAGGGTATCGAGGCTCTTTTCCCGATTCAGGCGAGCACTTTTGATATGGTTCTCGATGGTGCTGATCTTGTCGGAAGGGCTCGTACTGGTCAGGTATTGCTTTTATAACGCATTGGTCTCTGTAAAGGTCGAGGCTTTATAGTGCTTAAGTTAGTTACTGATTAGTTCTGAGCTGAAAGTTTGATACTTTTATTGTCATTATTATGTTTGTTTGGTCTGAAATCTTCAAAGTGTGAAGCTTTAGAATGTCTTAAGTTAATCAGTTTTTACCGCTTATCTGAAAGTTTGATACTTTATGGCATTTTTAGTTTAATCAATGTTTGTTTGGTCTGAAATCTTCAAAGTTTGAGGCTTTAGAGGCTTTAGAGTGTCTAAGTTAAATCAGCTTTTACTTTTGAGCTGAAAGTTTGTTACTTTTATGTCATTTTAGATTAATCAATGTTTGTTTGGTCTGAAATCTTCAAAGTTTGAAGCTTTAGAGTGTCTAAGTTAAATCAGTTTTTTACTTTTTAGCTGAAAGTTTGATACTTTATCTCATTTTTACTTTAATCTAATGTTGGTTTAGTGTAATATTATGTAATATTATGTTATTGCTTTTATAACACATTTTTCTCTGTAAAGGTCGAGGCTTTATAGTGCTTAAGTTAGTCTGTGATTAGTTCTGAGCTGAAAGTTTGATACTTTATTTTCCTTATTAGTGTTTGTTTGGTCTGAAATCTTCAAAGTTTGAGGCTTTAGAGTGTCTAAGTTAAATCAGTTTTTAGCTGAAAGTTTGATACTTTATGTCATTTTTAGTTTAATCTTATGTTTGTTTGGTCTGAAATCTTCAAAGTTTGAGGCTTTAGAGTGTCTAAGTAAATCAGTTTTTAGTTTTGTGCTGAAAGTTTGATACTTTATTGTCATTATTAGTGTTTGTTTGGTCTGAAATCTTCAAAGTTTGAGGATTTAGAGTGTCTATGTTAATCAGTTTTTACTTTTTAGCTGAAAGTTTGATACTTTATTGTCATTTTTAGTTTAATCTTATGTTTGTTTGGTCTGAAATCTTCAAAGTTTGAGGCTTTAGATTGTCTAAGTTAAATCAGTTTTTACTTTTTAGCTGAAAGTTTGATACTTTATCTCATTTTAGTTTAATTAGTGCAATATTATGTTTGTTTGGAGGAGGCTTTTGCTGATCGTATGTGGTGTGGTGCAGGGTAAAACATTGGCTTTCGTGTTGCCTATACTTGAGTCATTGATCAATGGACCTTCGAAGAACAAGAGGAAGAATGGGTACGGCAGGCCACCAAGTGTTTTGGTGCTTTTACCAACCAGAGAATTGGCCAAGCAGGTAAAGGCTTTTTGAGGGGATTTTATTACAAATTATTATGAAGCAAAATTAGTTATTATTGATGGGTACGGTGTTGTTACATTGTGTAGGTGTTTGCTGACTTTGATGCATACGGAGGATCCGTTGGGTTAACTTCTTGCTGTGTCTATGGAGGTGATCCTTACCCTCCTCAGCAGAGCAAACTCAAGAGAGGTGTTGACATTGTAGTTGGAACACCCGGTCGTGTCAAGGATCATATCGAAAGGCAAAACCTTGACCTGACCTATCTTCAGTTCCGTGTTCTCGATGAAGCTGATGAAATGTTGAGAATGGGATTCGTGGACGACGTTGAACTTATCTTAGGGAAAGTTGAGGATCCTAAGAAAGTCCAGACGCTTCTCTTCAGTGCTACCTTGCCAGGATGGGTTCAAAACGTGCGTCCTCCTCCCTCTTTACTCTTTCTTCACCGTTAAAGCTTACTTGTTACCTGATTATCTTTTTTCTTGCTACTCTACCAGATTGCTTCGAGGTTTCTGAAACAAGATAAGAAGACTATTGATCTCGTTGGTAATGATAGAATGAAGGCTAGTAACAGCGTTAGACACATTGCTCTTCCCTGCAGTAGGCAAGCCATGTCTCGCTTGATTCCTGACATCATCAGCTTATACAGCAGGTAACACTTTAATAATTACTAAAAGATTAATTGTTTAAGTCTCTTATACAAATTATTTATTATTATTGTTCAGTGGAGGTAGTACAATCATTTTCACCGAGACTAAAGACCATTGTTCTGAGCTTGCTGGTTTATTGCCTGGGGCTAGAGCTTTACACGGTGACATCCAACAATCACAGCGTGAGGTAATGTTATTGTACTCTCTCTCTTATCTTATCCTCTACTGGAATGGCTCAGGCAAAGCTTAATGATGACTCATGTGTTTGTAGATTACTCTTGCTGGATTCAGAAAGGGAAAGTTCTCCACATTGGTTGCTACAAACGTCGCTGCTCGTGGTCTAGACATCAACGACGTGCAGCTAATTATCCAGGTCAGTAGCAGCTCTAATCATTTTTGTTTAACCCTTCTTTGGTGTTCTAACAGTTCTGTTTTGTTCTGTTTTCAGTGTGAGCCTCCACGTGATGTTGAAGACTACATCCATCGTTCAGGCCGAACAGGGAGAGCAGGCAACACCGGAGTTGCTGTCATGCTGTACGATTCTAGAAAGTCTGGCGTGTCGAGGATTGAGAAACAAGCTGGGATAAAGTTTGAGCATGTTTCAGCGCCGCAGCCTAATGATATCGCCAAGGCTGTTGGTATGGAAGCTGCTGAGAAGATCACACAAGTCTGTGACACTGTGGTTCCTGCGTTTATGGCCGCTGCCAAGGAGCTGCTGGAGAGCTCTGGTGTGTCAGCAGAAGTACTCCTTGCTAAAGCTCTCGCAAAAACCGCGGTTAGTTTTTCTTTTGAAGCATTGTCTTTAGTCCTAAAAGGAGAGTACTAAAGAGTTGTTTATTTTGCAGGGGTTCACTGAGATTAAGAAAAGGTCGATTCTAACATCAATGGAGAACCATGTCACACTACATCTTGAAGCAGGGAGACCCATATACACACCAACGTAAGCTCCTCTCTCTCTGCTTGTGAAAAGAAAATAAATACTAATATGATTTGTGGTTCTTTGCAGAAATGCATTTAATATGCTGAGGAGAGTCTTACCAGATGACAAGGTTAATCTGATTGAAGGGATGACTATGACACTAGACGGAGGTGCGGTTTTTGATGTTGTGCAATCAGATGTAGACCAGTTTATTGCTGCTGGACAGAAGAACGCTGGGAGTCTGAGCTTGGAGGTTGTCAAGGAGTTGCCTAAGCTTCAAGAGCGTGAACCAGTGCAGAGAAGATTTGGTGGTGGTGGGGGTAGGTTTGGTCGTGGAGGTGGTGGTGGTGGTGGTGGTAGATTTGGTCGTGGGGGTGGCAGAGGCCAGAGATGGTGAAAAACTCCTATAACTTTCGCTACTATTACTACTTTCTTTCCATGGCTAAATCTATTATTATTATGTGTTTTTCCTCTTCTCTTTATTTTGAACAACTTAAAAGGGGAAGTTCTTTGTTGTCCCCTTATCAATTTTGTGTTATTTGAATGATAATGATGATAAAATTATTAATTCATCAGTTACACTTTCTTCATGGTGAATGATCATTTCTATGCTATAATTATAGTTAAACTATACTAACCAATACAACTAGCATGAACATGATTTAACTGGCTAGTTTGAACTAGTTTCTTACTATGGCAAAATCTATTGTTTTTTTCTTCTTCCTGAGATTCTTCTCTGTGAACAACCTTAAGGGTAAGATTTGTCCGTCTACCTTTTTTTTTTTTTTGTCAACTTGTCCGTCTACCTATCTTGTGTTATTTGAATGATAACAATGATAAAATTATTAGTTCATCATATATCGTTTCTTCATAGTTGAATTATCTTTTCTAAGCTATAAATTATAATTAAATACTTAAACTATCCATTTTTTTTTCTTTTTTTTTTTGATAAAAACCATTTTTTTTCTTTCTGAAAGATACTATAAACTATCAATTTCAAGTGTGGTAAAACAGTAAACTGATCAGAGAAATTGATGCGATTTCGAAGATGTGAAAATGATTTATCTTAGTCATAGAAAGAAGCTGAACAAAAAAAAAGTCATAGAAAGACAAAAGTGTTTATGTATTTTTGCAAGTTCTCTGTTCTTTTTAGTATAGCTGGTAATTCGTCAGTGTGCATGAATTTCATATTATACGTAAATCCACCAAGGCTTTCCTTTAATTATAGTACCTTAACACTTTATTATCTTTATTCTTTCCTGATATATAATTGCCAAACTTTA
Source organism: Raphanus sativus (assembly GCF_000801105.2). Classification (NCBI taxonomy): domain Eukaryota; kingdom Viridiplantae; phylum Streptophyta; class Magnoliopsida; order Brassicales; family Brassicaceae; genus Raphanus; species Raphanus sativus. The sequence goes on from NC_079516.1 coordinate 12,985,216, forward strand.
AATTAGTTTCAACCAATGACATCGACTTGTGAACCCATAAAAGGTCTCTTGTTTTAGTGCACAAAAAGAGAAAGCACAGAAGTATCCCCTTACAATGTCATTGTCGTTAAATTCTTTAGTTTGTCTCATTCTTTCTGCAATTCAGTTACACTACAATAATTCGTCAAGTAAATTGTGTTAAATCATTCACATTAGTAATAGTCTCATTCTTTCTCCAATTCAGTTAGATTACAATACTATCATCAAGTAAATTGTGTTAAATCATTCACATTAGTCTGCGACTTTTCAACCAATGAAAAAGACTTGACAACGACTTGTGTACCAAGAAAGGTCTCTTGTTTTAGTGCACAAAAGGAGAAAGCACAGAGGACTAAGTTTTCTCCCCTTGCAATGTCATTCTCGTTGTTTCCTGTAGTTAGTCTTAATTCTTTCTCCACTTGAGTTGCATTACAATATTTCATCAGGTAAATAGTGTTAATATCGTTTACATCAGAGAAAATATTCCATTGCTAACTTAACTCTATGATCTGATGCTATTTTGCATTTAACAAAACAACTTGTTACAGACTGTAATTAAACTTCAAAGAGCTTTTTTTTTTCTCAACCCAAATCCAGTTTTTAATAGTAACTAGGAAAAAAAATAATGAATTCAATTAGGTAACTTTTCTCGACCCTCTAAATAAATATTCTAATAACAGTTGACAATTTTTGTTATCTTGATTTGAATAAATGAAAATTTAGTTGGGAGAGAGAAAAAACAAAGAAATATTAGAGTATTATTCAAGCTTTTCAAGCAAACATGTCAATTCTACACAGTAATTCGTAATTAAATAGTAGTATTAGATAGATATATACTTATAGTTGCCAAAAGAAATTTGTGCTAGATATATTTTAGCTTTTTAAGATAATATAATTAGTGGTGTAAAAAAAAGATAATAATTAGTCTAATAATGCAATTACTTTTTGAAAAATAATAATGCAATTATTAGCACTATAAATTTGGACAAGACTGAAGTATCAGTTTCATACACAACAGAAGACTTATAATCCAAAAGACAACAGATATGTCTGAACCATCTCAAGCCTCTGATCGTTACACCACACCTGAACCCTCCCCGCAAATCCCCGTCGTATCCAAAGACATTACCGTTAACCTCTCAAAGTCAAAAATGATGCGTCTCTATGTACCCACAGCCGCACCAAACGGCGGCGTTTCTCCTAAAAAACTCCCTCTCGTTGTCTATTACCACTGCGGAGGATTCACCGCCGGCAGCATCAAACTCGACCTCGACCACAACTTGTGCAACATTATGGCGTGGAAGCTCAAAGCCATGGTCGCGTCAGCTTCGTACCGGCTAGCTCCCGAGCACAGACTTCCGGCGGCGTACCTCGACGGAGTGGATGCTGTGGAGTGGATTAAATACTCGGACGACGAGTGGATCAAATCTTACGCTGATCTCTCTAACGTGTACCTCATGGGGACAGGCTCCGGTGGTAACTTGGCTTACAACGCTGGAATCAGAGCCGCCAATCTAGCTCCCTTACGTATCCGTGGACTGTTCTTAAACCAGCCCTTATTCGGAAGCGAAGAGCGTTGCGAGTCTGAAGTCAATGCGGATCCTCCAAGTATACTCAACAGCGTAGACGCCCACTGGAAGCTTTGTCTTCCTGTCGGAGCTAACCGGGATCACGAGTACTCGAATCCGACGGTGGGAGATGGACCGGACATAATGGAGGTGATGGGACAGAGGGGATGGAAGGTGGTGGTGAGTGGAGTAGAAGGAGATCCGTTGGTAGATAGGCACAGAAATGTGGCGAAGTTGATGAAGGAGAAGGGAGTTGATGTGGTGGAGCATTTTACTGACGGCGATGTTCCTAACCTCATTGATCTGTTTGCTTCCATCCGCAATGTCATTCACTCTTCTGCACCGTAAAGGTTTTTTAAAAAAATCCATAAAATATTTACCGTATGGCGCCATATCTTAGGCCGATTTAAATATTTACCTTTTTAATGTATTGGTTTGTGTAAAATTTTATAAATAAGAAAAATATTGGAGACCCAAGAGGCTGGCTCTCTCTATTGTTAGACATCTCTTGTTTTCTATTCACCAATGTTATGGAAGGCCTGTTTAGTGGTGGTTTATTAATGGTTTTACTCAGTTGATCGTTCAAAGTTTTAGAGATGGCAAAGTATACAGATTAATAGAAAAAAGATTTGTAATAACTATTCAGCATAATACAAAGAGTATTGTTAAGAGCATGAGTTTCATTAAAAAGTAGTATTCTTGAGTCCTCGTAAGTCAAGTAAAATTCTCAATTGTACAATGATATCTGTGTAATATTTCTTATCACTTATAATAACATGAGAGTACTTCAATGTTCCACACTTGGACGAACAAGGGCAAACGGATGCTCCTTTGGAGATGATTTACTTGTATATTGAGTTATAGATTAACTGAAGGGTTTTAAATATAGATTGTATTCTCTTCTTTCTTTTTTACTTTGACAACCAGATAGTATTCTCTTATTAAGTGGGTAAGGATTACAATCATAAAACAAAATTACAAATGATTACCTCACACGATTTGATGATAAATATATAAACATTATAATGTATTATATTTGAGGACTTGTTAAGAAGTTGCGTAAACTTCAAGAGCTAGAACACGGTGGTGTTGGTAGATTTGGTTGCGGTGAAAACTCTAACCAATGATCAAAACGCTATAGTCTCAGTACTACTACTACTACTGCTTTCTTGCTGTGGCAAAATTTATTATTTGTTTTCTTCTTTTCTTCTTAGGAACAATTCTAAGAAAATTATTTTGTTTTTGCACTATCAATTTTGTGTAATTTGAATTATAATGATGATAAAAGTATGAATTCATCTGTTACACTTTCTTCGCAGTGAATGATATTTCATATGGTATAATAATAGTTAAACTGCTACCCATTCACGTGTTGGTAAAACAGTAAACTGATCAGCGAATACTTGTAGAATTGATATGCGAACATAATTTATCTTGCAAGTTTGGACTAGCCATTGAAAGACAATAGTTACTTACCTAACGGTTTTTGCAACTTCTCTATTTTTTTGGTCTAGTTGGTAATTCTTCTGTGTGCTTGAAATTAAAAAAAAAACACAATTCTATGCATTTGCATAAAACTAAGGGTCTTAATTGTAGTGTATTAACGCTTTATTATTATTATTATGTTTTCCTGATATATGATTTTGCCAAGCTTCATATTAGTTTTGTACATTGAATTTTCTGCAACTTTTCAACCAATGAAAGAGATGCAACGACTTGTCTACCAAGATAGGTATTTCTTCTTGTTTTAGTGCACAAAAAGAGAAAGCACAGAGGACTAAGTTTTCTTCCCTTGCAATTTTCATTAATTGTCGTTGTTTCCTGTAATTAGTCTCTTTCTTTCTCCACTTGAGTTGCATTACAACATTTCATCAATAAATTGAGTTAAATCATTCATATCGAATATAAAAAATATTTTAGGGTGAACGTAAACTATATGATCTACTCGTTATTAGTTTGCATTTTAACAAAAAGACAACATTTTATTCACTGTAATTAACCTTCAAAAGAGCTTTTTTTAAACCCGAATCCATTTTTATAACAATTACGAAACCAGTGAACGCAATTAGATAATTTTCTGACCCACTAAACAAAGTATTAGACTCTCAAGCAAAAATATATCATTTCACACTATAATTCGTGATATCAAGCTTTTGTTGAACAAAATAATATTCAAATATTTAATTACTAATATATTATAGCGCCTATAAAAGCGGGACAAGACCGAAGTATCAGTTTCATAAAACACCAGAAGACTTACAATTCAAAAAAGACACAAAGTATGTCCGAACCATCTCCAGTCTCCGATCCTCTCGCTTTCATAGGCATCGTAAAGAATCCAGACGGCACCATCACTCGTGACCCACCAGATTCACCTGCGTCCCAGCCGCACCCGACCCCTCCCCTCAAGTCGTATCCAAAGACATTGTCGTAAGCCAACCACCAGACTCCACGTGGATGCGTCTCTACGTTCCCACAGCCTCACTACTCCGTCCCTCCAAAAAGAAACTCCCTCTCGTCGTCTACTACCACGGCGGAGGATTCGTCACCGGCAGCGTCGACTTCAAACCCTTCCACGACTTCTGCAACCTCATGGCGCGTGAGCTCAACGCGGTCGTCGCGTCACCTTCTTACCGTCTAGCTCCCGAGCACAGACTCCCGGCTGCGTACCACGACGGAGTTGACGCTCTGTTGTTTATTAGAACCTCCGACGACGAGTGGATCAAGTCTCACGCCGATCTCTCCAACGTGTTCCTCATGGGGACAAGCTCCGGTGGTAACTTGGCTTACAATGTCGGAGTTAGAGCCACCAATCTACTCGATCCGTTACATATCAGTGGATTGATCTTACACCATCCCTTCTTCGGGTGCGAGCCTGCTGTCGCTGTCGGAGACGTTTGCTGGGAGCTTTGTCTCCCTGTCGGAGCTAACCGGGACCACGAGTATTCGAATCCGACGATGGGAGATGGACCGGATTATATGGAGATAATCGGACAGTTGGGATGGAAGGTGATGGTGTGTGGAGGAGGAGGAGATCCGTTGATAGATAGACAGAGAGATGTGGCGAAGGTGATGAAGGAGAAGGGAGTTGATGTGGTGGAGAGGTTTACTGACGGCGATGTTCACGGTGCTGAGCTCGGTGATCCGTCCAAGAGTGCAACTCTGTTTGCTTCCATCAGAAGTTTCATTTCATCTTCTGCACCGTAACGTTTTTAAAAAAATAAGGAGGCTTATACTAGAGGCCCAGCCCACCCCAATATCTTAGACCCCTTATAAAGATTATCTTCGTGTATTAGTTCGTGATGATGATAAAGAATAATATTGGAGGCCCAAGAGGCTGCCTCTTTTGTTAGACATCTTTTGTTTTCTCTCCTGGAACTTGGCATGGGCATTTATATATTCCAGTGTTAGGGAAGACCTATTTTGTGGTTTAGATATGGGCTTTCTAATGATTTTATTTAGGAGATATCTGGTTTCAAGTTTTAAATAAAACAAATTATAGAAATTAATTGTTGAGGATTTTCTAAGCTATAGTTATACTTAGTAACTATCCATTTTAACTGTGGTAAAACATTAAACTGGTCAGAAGAATGCTTGTGAGATTAATTTCATCTGGAGGATGTGAATATAATTTATCTTGCAAATTTGAACTAGTCATAGAAAGAAAAAAGTGACTTTAACGTTTATGTATTTTTGCAACTTTTCTATTCTTTTCAGTATAGCTGGTAATTCTTCTGTGTGCTTGAATTTAGAAAAAGAAAAACAATTATGTACATATGCGTATATCTAAGGGTTTTAATTGTAGCACATGAACGCTTTACTATTTTATGTTTTTTTCTTTCTTGAAATATGATTTGCCAAACTTCAAATTAGATTTGTGCATTGAATTTTCTGCGACTTCTTAACCAATGAAAGAGACGTGACAGCGATTGTGAACCAAGAAAAATCTCTTGTTTAAATGCACAAAAAGAAAGCAAAGAGCACTACGTTTTCTCCACTTGCAATGTCATTGTTGTTGTTTCCTGTAGTTTTAGTCTCATTCTTTCTCCAAGAGAGTTGCATTACAACATTTTCATCACGTAAATTAGGAGTAAATTGAATCATTCACTTCAAGTATACAAATTATTTCAGTGTTAACGTAAAAGAATGATCTGTTGTTAATTTGCATTTTAACAAAAAGAACATTTTATTGACTGTAATTGACCTTCAAAAGAGCTTTTTTCAAAAACAAAAAATCCAGTTTCTATAATAATTACATAACTTTCGGACCCACTGACTATACAAAGTATTAGACTATTATCCAATCTTTTTCAAGATGAAATAAATGGAAAAATTTAATTGCTATTTTTTTATTGCCTATAAAATCGGACAAGACTCAAGTATCAGTTTCATACACAACACACAACACAAGACTCCGAAGATGTCTGAGCCATCTCCAGTCTCCGATCCTTACGCACATATGAGCATGGTAAAGAATCCAGATGGCTCCATCACTCGCGACCCCACCAGATTCACGGGCGTCCCAGCCACACCTGATCCCCCCTCTCCGCAAATCCCCGTCGCATCCAAAGACATCACCGTGAACCACTCAATCTCCACGTGGATGCGTCTCTACGTCCCCACCGCCGCACTAAACGACGACGTACCATCTAAAAAACTCCCTCTAATAGTTTACTACCACGGCGGAGGCTTCGTCATCTGCAGCGTCGACTTAAAACATTTCCACGACTTCTGCAACCTCATGGCGCGTGAGCTCAACGCGGTCGTCGCGTCACCTTCCTACCGGCTAGCTCCCGAGCACAGACTCCCGGCGGCTTACGACGACGGGAGGGACGCTCTGGAGTTTATCAGAACCTCCGACGACGAGTGGATCAAATCTCACGCCGATCTCGATAACGTGTTCCTCATGGGGACAAGCGCCGGTGGCAACTTGGCCTACAACGTCGGGCTTAGATCCGCCTTCGCAGCGGATCTAAGCCCTTTACGTATCCGTGGACTGATCTTACACCATCCCTTCTTTGGTGGAGAAGAGCGGTGCGAGTCCGAGATCACTCTCAAGAACGATCAGGTTTTTCCGCCTAACGTCGGAGACATTTGCTGGGAGCTTTGTCTCCCTGTCGGAGCCAACCGGGATCACGAGTATTCGAATCCGACGGTGGGAGATGGAGCGGTGAATATGGAGGTGATCGGACGGTTGGGATGGAAGGTGATGGTGAGCGGAGGAGGAAGAGATCCGATGATAGATAGGCAGAGAGATGTGGCGAAGTTGATGAAGGAGAAGGGAGTTGATGTGGTGGAGCGTTTTACCGACGGCGATGTTCACGGTGCTGAGCTCGGAGATCCGACCAAGAGTGAAACTCTGTTTGCTTCCATCAGAAATCTCATTTACTCTTCTGTACCGTAATGTCTTTTTTTTCAAAAAGGCTTATACTAGAGGCCAGCCCAATATCTTAGGCCCATTTAAAGATTACCTTTATAAATTGGTTTGTGGAAAATTTATAAATAAGAAAATTATTGGAGACCCAATAGGCTCTCTCTTTTGTTAAGACATTTATATTCTCCAATGCTGTAGAAGGCCTGTTTAGTGGTCTAAATAAGGGTTTATCGATGGTTTTACTCAGTTGATCATTCCAAGTTTTGGTGAAGACATATTATACAGATTAATGAATCTTTTTATAATAATTATTCAGCATAATACAAAGAGTATTGTTAAGCATATATTACTTGAATCCTAATAATGCATATACAATTCTAAATTGTAGAATAATATTTGTAATATTTCGTATCATTTATAGTAACATGTGAGAGGACGAACAAGGGCAAATGGATGCTCCTTTGGAGACCATTTATACTTGTATAATGATGAATTATAAGTTAATTGAAGGGTTTTAAATATAGATTTTTTTTCTTCTTTTTTTAAACAACTAAATTGTATTCTCTTATTAATTGTGTAGGGATTATAATCATAAACTAATATTACAAATGAATACCTCACACGATTTGATGATAAATATATAAACATAATGTATTATATTTAATTAAGGAGTTGCAGAAACTTCTTGAGGGAGAAGGAGAGCAAATAAGATTTGTTCGCGGTGGTGGCCAAGGTGGAAATCGATCGGTTTGGTCGTGGAGGAGGTGGGGGTAGATTTGGTTCGCAATGGTGGTGATGGTGGCAGAGGCCAGATCAAAAACTCTCTATAGTTTCTATTAAGGAAAGATGATCATATCATCAATATTGTATATTCTTGTAAATCAATCATCTAGATTTCCTCCTATAATCACTCTGTGTATGATGTATAAATATGTATACCTATGATTAATAGAATGTATCCTTTACATCACATATGGTATCAGAGCAGGTTTTACCTAATCTCTAATTTTTTTTTCCTCTCGCCGCCTTCTCTCTGTTTCTCATTCTTTCTTCTTCTCGTCTCTCTCATTTCTTCCTTAATGTCGAACTCACACACCAGCTCCTCTGTTGAAGTGGTTGTTCCTAGTGCAACCAACAACTTGCTTCACATCAACATGTCCAATATCACCAAGCTGTCATCAACCAACTACCTGGTCTGGAGCCGTCAGGTTCACGCCCTACTTGATGGGTATGAACTATCCCATTTCCTTGATGAATCAGCTACCGCACCGGACGCCACTATCACCACCGATGATGTCACCACACCAAATCCGGCTCATCTCCTTTGGAAAAGGCAAGACAAGTTGATTTTCAGTGCTCTTCTTGGTGCCATCTCCCAGAACATCCAGCCTATTGTGTCCATGGCGTCTACTGCAGCCAGTGTGTGGACAACTCTTGCGTCTACCTACGCAAAGCCAACACGTGGTCATATCAAGCAACTGATGAATCAAGTTAAACAGTGGACCAAAGATACCAAAACTGTGGATGAGTACCTACAAGGTCTCACCTCACGTTTTGATCAACTTGCTCTTCTTGGTAAGATTCTTGATCATGAAGATAAAGTTGACTACATCCTCCAAGGCCTACCCGATGAGTACAAGCCAGTGATTGAGCAAACTGAGGGTCGTGATTTGCCACCTTCTTTGACTGAGCTTCATGAAAAACTAATCAACTTTGAGGCTAAGCTTGTCATTGCCGCACCTGTTGTAGTCGCTCCCATCTCTGCAAACTATGTGAACCATGTTCGTCCCTCTCACAAGCAGCAGCACTACTCCAAAACGCAGCAGCAACGTCCTCCGCAGCACTGGAACAATGCTCCCACCACCACTCCAAATCGCTCATACAGGCCATATCTTGGCAGATGCCAGTATTGTGGAGTTCAAGGTCACACCGCCAAACACTGCAACCAGCTGCAACAACTCCAGCAGCATTCACAGATAGGCTTGCTTCCCACGCCTCAGTCCTCCAATCCAGGATGGAACCCGAGAGCCAACATGGCGCTCACAGCAGTCCCACAGCCTTGGGTCCTTGATTTCGGTGCTACACACCACATCACTTCCGACTTGAACAACCTAGCACTTCATCAGCCCTACACTGGTGGTGAAGAGGTTCTCATTGGTGATGGCAGTGGTCTCCAGATCACCAACACTGGTTCTCTTTCTCTTCCTACAAACCTTCAATCCCTATCTCTTAAAAACGTCCTTCTTGTCCCTAACATACATAAGAACCTGCTATCAGTTTATAAGTTGTGCAATCATAATAAAGTGTCTGTGGAATTTTTCCCCTCTCATTTTCAGGTGAAAGATCTGACCTCGGGGGCTCGGTTACTCCAAGGAACTACAAATAAAGAGCTGTATGTGTGGCCAGTCGTGGAAGCCTCTCCCTCATCGTTTTTTGCTACTCCTACTGTCAAAACATCCCTGTCTGATTGGCATTCAAGGCTGGGTCACCCCTCTTCTCAAATTTTAAAAACTATTCTATCTAAGTTTTCATTACCTGTTTCAGATTCTGTTTCCAAACCTTTGTCTTGTATTGATTGCCTTTCAAATAAAAGCCATAAGCTTTCTTTTTCTCAAACTTCTATCTCCTCCACTCGTCCACTAGAATACCTCTTTACTGATCTATGGACATCTCCTGTTGTTTCCATTGACAAATACAAACACTATCTTCTTATTGTAGACCACTTTACTCGGTACTGCTGGTTCTACCCTCTGCAACTCAAATCTCATGTAAAAGAAACATTCATACGCTTCAAAACCTTAACCGAGAACAAATTCCAAACCAAAATTGGTACTCTCTTCTCTGATAATGGTGGGGAGTTCATTGCCCTGCGCTCCTTTCTCTCTGAGTCGGGTATCTCACATCTCACCACTCCTCCTCACACTCCAGAACATAACGGGTTATCCGAAAGGAGACACCGTCATATTGTTGAAACTGGCTCTTCTCTTCTTCATCAGGCTAAAATCCCAAATACATTCTGGTCGTATGCGTTTTCTACGGCTGTATACCTCATAAATCGAATGCCATCACCTGTTATCTCTCTCCACTCTCCCTACTCTCTCCTCTTCAAAACACAACCAAACTACCAGAAACTCAAAATTTTCGGTTCCCTCTGTTTCCCGTGGCTTAGGCCCTACCAATCTCACAAATTACAGACTCGCTCCACTCAATGTGTGTTCCTAGGTTACTCCTTAACACAGAGTGCATACCTTTGCTATGATCCAATTTCTAAACGCCTCTATGTCTCTCGTCATGTTCGTTTTGTCGAAGACTCCTTTCCGTTTCCTTCTCTTTCTCAAATGTCTCCTCCTCCATCGGATCAAGTATCTGATTGGATTCCTCCAGCTACTCTGGTGCCCACGACTGCGACTCCACCGGCAACAGCTCCTCCTCCTCCGTCGCCTCCGAGTTCAGGTCAATCACCACCGGTTCCGAATTTGCCAACTCCGACTGATACGGTTCTTCCACCTGAACCCACAAACCTATCACCCCCCCCCCCCCCCGTGGCCCATAACCAAAATCCCCCAACTCCGGCCCAATCAGAACCACCAGAACCCATCTCTCAAACCCAATAAATCAGACCCCACCCATTCCTACAAGCCCAATAACCAATACTTCTCCACTACCTTTCCCAACTACATGCCCAATTAATCCCACCAGTCTTCCATCTTCGATTCCTCCTTCTCAAACAGTAACAGAACCACCGCCAAACCAACATCCGATGACAACCCGAGCCAAGAAAGGTATATCTAAACCCAATTCTAAATATGCCTACTCCACAACTCTCTCCCAATCCCAACCATTTATTCCCAAAACCATAGCCCAAGCCTTAGCCGATCCCCGCTGGAGAAAAGCCGTCACCGATGAGTTCAACTCAATTGTCCGTAACCGCACCTTCTCTCTGGTTCCACCATCGCCGAACCAAACCCAGTCAGCTGTAGATGGATTTTTACAATAAAGTACAATCCGGATGGTTCTGTTCGCAAGTATAAAGCTCGATTGGTCGCAAGAGGCTACACGCATCTTCCAGGAATTGACTACACTGAAACATTCAGTCCGGTGATCAAGTCGACCACGATACGCCTTGTCCTCGATATCGCTGTGAGTCGTTCCTGGCCAATTAAGCAGCTTGACGTTAATAACGCGTTTCTCCAAGGAACGCTCACTGAAGAGGTTTACACAGTTCAACCTCCTGGTTTTGTTGATGTCGATCTTCCTCACCATGTATGCCGTCTCCACAAGGCGCTTTACGGTCTGAAACAGGCACCACGGGCCTGGTATCAGGAACTCAGTCACTACCTCCTTCAGTCAGGTTTTATAAATTCTCTGGCTGATACATCACTCTTTATACTTCGGAAGGGATCCAGTCTTCTCTACATGCTCATTTATGTAGATGATATTATTGTTACTGGAAACGACATGGCTCTCCTGAATCAGGTTTTGCAGTCTCTGGCAACACGTTTTTCAGTTAAAGAACCGGAGGATCTTAACTACTTTCTGGGCATAGAAGCAATACGCACACCACAGGGGTTACATCTCCACCAGCGTCGGTATATCCTTGATCTTCTCTCTTGGTTCAAGCTGATAAACGCACATCCTGTTGCCACGCCGATGGCATCTCACCCCAAACTTACCATCACCTCGGGTACTAAGTTGTTGGATCCAAAGGAATATCGCTCTGTTGTGGGCAGCCTCCAATACCTAGCGTTTACCCGTCCTGACATATCTTATGCTGTCAACAAGCTCTCTCAGTACATGCATGCTCCGACAACTGATCATTGGCAAGCAGCTAAGCGAGTACTGCGATATCTTGCTGGAACAGCCTCTCATGGACTCTTCTTCAGTTCCAACAATAACACTTCTCTACATGCCTATTCAGATGCCGATTGGGTAGGTGACACTGATGATTTCGTCTCAACAAATGCTTACATCGTTTATCTTGGTAAGCATCCCATCTCTTGGTCTTCAAAGAAACAAAATGGGGTAGCTAGATCATCTACTGAGGCTGAATATAGATCAGTCGCTAACACTTCTGCTGAACTGAGATGGATATGTTCGTTATTAGTAGAGCTTGGGATTCATATAAAAGGTCCTCCAGTCATTTATTGTGACAATGTTGGTGCCACATATCTATGTGCAAATCATGTTTTTCACTCAAGGATGAAGCATCTAGCACTAGATTATCATTTTATCAGAAACCAAGTGACTGCTGGAGCACTTCGCGTTGCCCATGTCTCCTCTAAGGATCAACTAGCAGATGGCTTGACCAAGCCCTTGCCGCGGGCACCATTCCTACAAGTTACTTCCAAGATTGGTGTTGCCAAGGCACCTACATCTTGAGGGGGTGTATTAAGGAAAGATGATCATATCATCAATATTGTATATTCTTGTAAATCAATCATCTAGATTTCCTCCTATAATCACTCTGTGTATGATGTATAAATATGTATACCTATGATTAATAGAATGTATCCTTTACATCACATAGTTTCCCTACTACTACTGCTTTCTTGATGTGTCAAAATCTATTATTTGCTTTCTTCATTTTTTCTATGAATGAATAACTCAAGGGGAACGGGCCTTGTGGTCAAGTGGCAGTGGACGGGCCTGGGACGCTAACACGTTTCAGGTTCGATCCTCCTGCTATGCGAAACTAAGTCACATTGTTCTGTTCACCTAACGCGGATATGGGTCCATGCTTTAGGACCCATTTGAATGCGCAGGAGAAGGAGTCCATCCGCGGGCTTGCGACTCCCCGGGGGTTAGGTCTGGTTCCAATAGTGACCCGGGTTTAACCCTTTTTTTTCAAAAAAAAAAAAAATAACTCAAGGGAAAATCTTTTGTTTTTCCAATATCAATTTTTTTTGTAATTTGAATTATAATGATGATATTATTAATTCATCAGTTATACTTTCTTCTTAGTGAATTTTATATGGTATATTTATAGCTAAACTGCTATCCATTTCAACTGTGGTCAAACAGTAGATTGATCAGCAGAATGTTTGTAATATTGATGTGATCTGGAGGATGTGACATAATTTATACTAGTCATTGAAAGACAAAAGTTATTTACCTAACGTTTATGTATTTTTGAAACTTCTCTATTTTTTTGGTCTAGCTGGTAATTCTTCTGTGTGCTCGAATCTATAATATAATGAGGCACTTGAGGCTTTCCCTGCGCGCCACGTCAGCATTGTTTCCGTCTGGGCTTTTTTTTGTTTTTCTATTCTGGGCTTTTAATTTAAACACCATATTTTGTAAGCCCATATCTCTTCTTCAGGGTACTCGACGTTTAGCCGTATTTGTCTAGATCCTTCGTCTGGCAATTCCTTTTCCGGTGCCCATCTGATATGATCGATCTTTCCCTTCCCGACTCATCCAAATCAATCACGACCCTCGCAATCCTTGACCGTTAGGACCACTACCAGTTTAGTATTTTATAAATCCTAGAAAGATTCAGATAGATGGCTTCCTCCGATGATCTCGCGCACTCCACCTTAGACGCCCTGGCTTGGAAGATCTGCCGGGTTTATTGTTGGTCATATGCTACGTTTTTGGAGTCCCAAAAACATTAAGAAACAGGGTGAATTCATTGGAATCACCCTACTCCTCCTTAATGAGAAGGTATGGTAACGTGATGCGTTTTTTTTCTTAGACCTTTTGTTTTGTAACCAGCCGATAAGCTAAATCTTCACTCTTCGTTTGCAGAATTAGGTTATACATGGTTTGTTCTCCGTAAACGTTTTATAATCAAGTCTTTATGTCATATTATGTTGTTGATGAAAAATGAATTAATTCAATTTATTCATCACATTGCAGACAATCTGTCTAAGGTTCAGACCTATGCTGGAGTGACGTTTCGAGTTGTTGTTCGTTTCGTAATTGAACCGTAAGTAACCATAACCGTTCTTAGTAAATTATTTCACAGCCAGGTATCAAACCATTACGTGTTTTGGTTTTACAAATAATATTTAATCTTCTTCATTTGCCTTTCAAATTTTCTCTTCAAACATATTTTAAGTGAGAAATAAATGGCGCATGCTTAGTAACTGGACGCTTGTCTCCATAGGAGAGCTAAACAAGTTCATTACCAATTGTGATGAACAGGTAAAATTCCTGGAACTAGATAAGTTTAGGTTGTGTTTGGATTTTAAAGTAGAATTACTAAATAATAAATATACTGTCATGGTGAAGACACAGGAAGTTGATTTCATTTGCAAGGCTCGGGTTGTGGAAGTCCTGGAACAAAATGGTTGGTCTTTCGTCTCTTGCACTGGCTGCAGCAAGAAGCTTGACAAGTCTGGGAGTTCTCTCCATTGCAACTGTTGCGCTCTATCCCAACATCACAGGAGTTATAAAGTAGGAATTTGCTATTACCTGATTTGTGAGATTAAAAACAAATTTTCCTCATTACTGTATTTAATGTCACGCTCTGTTTCAGGTACAGAGTTGAACTTTGCCTTGATGATGGGGCTGCTAATGCCACTTTTGTGGTCTTCAACAGGGAGATGGTGAACCTGACTAAGCAGGATGCAGCTGGCCTCACTCTAGATGAGGTTTGTTACTTCCTACTCACAGCATGTGCTGATCGCAACCAATTGTACCTAACGCTCTATATTTTCCTTACGTTTGGAACAACTGCAGATGAATGGTGCTGGGCTGAAGGACTCCCGCAATGTGTTAAAGGCCTTGCTGGAAAAGAATTTGTTTTTTTTCCAGATATGTGTCACACCATTCAATGTTTCTCCAAGCCACCGTACTTTCACTGTTTCGGCAATCATTGAGAGCATCGTTCCCGAGGTATTATATATAAGATTGTTTGGATTACGTTATCATATAAGCAATTTCATAATGACAAAAATTAAACTGTTTAACAGACGTTCGAGACCGAAAAAACTGAATTTGTTCAGGTGGAAGGTGGCGTAGCATCAGCGCCGCGAGGAAGAAGGTTAAAGGTGAAGACTCTGAACCAAGTCCATCCACTGCTGTAGGCGTAGATGGTAACCGTAAATTAAAGAGCAGGGCAACGACAACCCAAACTTTGCTTTCGTTTCTACTAAGCACTTCCTATTTTAGACTCTGGATGTATTTTTCAATTTTAAGGGTTCTGTTTTTTAAAGTACACTACTGATTTAATATTTGACTAAAAGGGTTAGACGTAATATTAAGTATGGTTGATAACTGATCTTACACCATGACACCAGCATTGCGAACCAAAAACCAAATAAACGTCATGGAATGCAACATACGTGGCCTTGCCACCCCGACTATATACAACCAATTCCACCCGACTATATACAACCAATTCCACTAAATATTATGTGTTGAAGGTCTTATTTGAATGCACATGTCCCACCGTACATGAGTAGAAAATAAAATTATTAAACTACCCAAAAAGTTAATCAACGTAGCTCCAACACATGAACACACGAACTCATTATACGGCACTCTTATATAAGTTATAAGTTATCTGAATTTCATAAAAAAAAATTACAAAAAGCAAGCGAGAGTATAGACATATATATGGTTGAATGATACATTTGAAATTGAACTATAGTAAATTTGTATTTACACACAAAAAAAAATCATAGACAAACTATAATATTATAAAAAAATACCATTTATTTGCATTTCATTCATACGCATGTAAATTTTTATTTTGCAACCCGCTCGAGACCATGCCTGGTCCTGACCGCACCTCCACCCTGATGTGGGTGAGAGTTTGAAAGCAACCCAAACGTAAACCGAACCCTGCTTCGTCTATTTATCAGTTTTTATATTACTGTGCATTTCTTCTTTAAGACTTTAAAATATTTCCACCTTTTTCCTGTTTTTTTCTAAATTACTGTAATGTACCTCATCGGAGAATAACAATTTCTAAATTTTAATAGTTTCAAAGGGTTCACGTTATATTTATTTGCGTCATTCAAGATTTAAAAAAAAAAAACAAGTCATAAACATGATAGACAATACCACTTCAAACATGCGATGTCTAGATATACGTCCACTAAGTTTTACCATTGTTCAATTCCATTTTCCATTCAAAGAATTTCAGTCTTAACACATCTCCACTTAGAATAATTTTAAAAATTCTTCACTCTTTTTCTTCTTCTTCTTATACATCTCTTCACTCTTCTCCTCTTTATACATCTTCTCGCTCTTTTTCACCACTACACATCAATCAACATTTTCAATTACAACAACTCAATTATTTTTAACATCTCCGCGCTTGCGCGGGGCTCCGCTCCTAGTTAAAAAAAAAACACAGTTCTATACATATGCGTAATTCTAAGGCTTTTATTTTATTTATTTTTCATTTTTTTTTGTTTGAAACACGCTTTTACTTATAGTACATTAACGCTTTATTATGTTTTTATGATATATGATTTTGCCAAACTTCATATTAGTTTTGTACATTGAATCTTCTGCGAATTTTGAACCAATGAAAGAGATGTGACAACGACTTGTGTACCCACTCTTGTTTTAGTGCACAAAAAGAGAAAGCACAGAGGACTAAGTTTTCTCCCCTTGCAATGTCATTGTCGTCGGTTCTGTAATTAGTCTCATTCTTTCTCCAATTCAGTTACATTACAATATCTCATCAAGTGAATTGTGAAATCATTCAAATTAGTCTCATTCTTTCTCAAATTCAGTTTACATTACAATATTTCATCAAGTAAATTGTGTTAAATCATTCACATCAAATATAAAAATGATATCAGTGTTAACGTAAAACTATGATCTATTCTGTTGTTAGTTTGCATTTCAGCAAAAAGTAAACATTTTATTGAATGTAGTAATGTGGTGATTAGTTTTTAGATTTTAGTTTTTAGTTTCTAGTTTTCTGTAGATTTAAGTTTCTAAAAAGCTTGAATGGTGACATTAGATTTTGGTTTTTTTTTTTCTAAACTAAAATATTATTTAAATATAGAATTATTCTTATCGAAAAAATTTAAAAATAAAAATATTTTGTGATCACTAAAATACATAAATTTATATTTATAGTTTTTTCTAAAAAATATATTATAAAATAATGACTAATAGCTAAATTTTTATAAACTTTGATTTTGTATCTCTAGAACAGTACACAATTAATAGCTAATATTTTAAACAAACTGAAATTAGTTATATTTTTAAAATATGGTAGATTAAATAAAATTTATGCAATTCAAATATCACAATATCTAAAATCTAAAGTACATTTAATTCTATAAAAATAATAATTATATTTTATAAAAAATTATATATCTAAAATTGTAAGTTCTTTTTAAAGAAGGTTATCAACAAAAAGCTAAGAATTTAAATAAAAATTAAAATGACTACTTAATAAATGTAAAGTAATATAACAAATAGTTTCAGTAAAATTTATTATAGATTTTATAATAAAAATTATTAATTAAATAATTATAAAACTAATAGCTAAACAAAATCCAATAACTTAAGTTTTAAAGAAGACTGTTACTGTGGGAAGTGAAACTATGTAATAATCCACCATTTGTCATTCTGAATAATTTATAATTTTATTTATAATTTATTTTTAATAATTTATTTTATAGTTTAATTAATAATTTACAATAGTTAAATTAAAGGGAGTTGAGAGAAAAAGATAAATATATAACAAATATAAAAAGGAAAAATTAAAATTAAAATTAAAAAAAAATAATTATTAAAAAAACTATCGTTGGCCAAAATCTAAGAAAACATAGCTTTTAGGGAATCATTATTTTCTATGGTTTTTCAAAAACAAAAACCAGAAACCATTTCAAAAACTAAAAACAATAAAAAGAGTTTTTTCTCAAACCAAGTTCAATTTTGATAATAATTACGAAAACAAAGAATTTAAGTAGGTAACTTTTGGACCCAGTAAACAAAGCAATAGAAACTACTACTAGTATATCATTCATTGCCTATAAATTAAGACAAGATTCAAGAACCAGTTTGATACACAACAGAAGACTTCGAATACAAAAAAATAGACAACAGAAATGTCCGGACCATCTCGAGTCTCTAATCCTTGCGGTCTCATAGGCATCGTAAAGAATCCGAATGGCTCCATCACTCGCGACTCCACCAGATTCCCTGCGTCCCCGCCACACCTGTTCCCTCTCCGCAAAACCCCGTCGTGTCCAAAGACATCTCCGTAAGCCACACAAACTCCACGTGGATGCGTCTCTACGTCCCCACCGCCGCCGTCACACCAAACGACAACGTTTCATCTAAAAAACTCCCTCTCGTTGTCTTTTACCACGGAGGAGGCTTCATTGTCTGCAGCGTCGACTTCAAAGTCTTCCACGACTTCTGCACCCTCATGGCGCGTGAGCTCAACGTGGTCGTCGCGTCACCTTCCTACCGGCTAGCTCCCGAGCACAGACTCCCGGCGGCTTACGAAGACGCAGTGCACGCTCTTGAGTTCATCAGAACCTCCTCCGACGACGAGTGGATCAACTCTCACGCCGATCTCTCCAACGTCTACCTCATGGGGACAAGCGCCGGTGGTAACTTGGCGTACAACGTCGCGCTTGAATGCGCCTCCTTCCCCGATCTGAGTCCCTTACGTATCTGTGGACTGATCTTACACCATCCCTTCTTCGGCGGCGAGGAGCGGTGCGAGTCAGAGACAAGACAAGAGCACGACCGTGTTTTTCCGCCTGCTCTCGGAGACCTTTGCTGGGAGCTTTGTCTCCCTGTCGGAGCTAACCGGGACCACGAGTATTCGCGTCCCACGATGGGAGATGGACCGGATAATGTTATGAGGAAGATCCAACGGTTGGGATGGAAGGTGATGGTGTGTGGAGGAGGAGATCCGATGGTTGATAGGCAGAGAGATGTGGCGAGTTTGTTTAAGGAGAAGGGAGTTGATGTGGTGGAGCGTTTCACCGACGACGGTGTTTACGGTGCTGTCGAGCTCAGAGATCCGTCCAAGAGTCGAGCTCTGCTTGCTTCCATCAGAGACTTCATTTCCTCCCCTCCACCGTTACATTTTTCTTTAAAATCCATACCGTTAAAGCCGGCCAAATAGCTGATGACCCTTAAAGACAGACCAACTCAATATCTTAGGCTCATTGAGATATTTACCTTCATGTATTGGTTTGTGTTACAACTATAAAGATATGATTAAATAATATTCGAGGCTCTCTCTTGTGTCCAGACATAGACAAAGAGCCGGTTGTGGATATACCGAGATAAAACATTCGCTTATTATCCCTAAAATATTAATATTGATTTATGTATATTTAGTCCCTAAATGATTAAGAAAATTATATTTTTATTAGTTGTCCAAACATAATACATCTTTAGAGTCGAGCTCTGCTGCATGGACATTATTATGTTACATTAATGTTCCACACTTTGACGAATAAGGGCTGCGCATACAGATGCTCCTTTGGAGACCATTTACCTGTATAATGAGCTATATAGGCTAATTAAAGGGTTTTGAATATAAATTGTATTCTCTTATTAGTTGTGTAAGGATTAAAATCATAAGATAATATTACAAATCATTACCTCGCAAATTTATTGAAGAATTTTACAGATTTGTTGATGAATATACAAGCATAAAATATTATATTGTTTTGGTTGAAGAATGTTATTTGCAGTGTTTCTCTGGCAAGCCGATGACTAAATCAGTTTGTACTTCCAAATTCAGATCTATGACTCTGAATTTCTCTTGTTGATCAATCGACCCTCTCCATGGATCTATAACAGTCTGTTCATAACATAAATTGCATCTGAGTCAACCACACAAAGATAGCATCATATATATTTATTAAAGATAGCATCATATACATTTATAATCTATAGAAAAGGGACAAATATGAAATGCAATTGGTGCTCAGATCATATTTTCTAATTTTCTACATTTGAATAAATTGTAAGCAAAACTAGGTGAAAAAAAAATCTCACTTTTCTTTTAAATGGTTATATGTATGAATCCGAAAGAGAGATAAATTACCTTTTGATGTAACCGGACGTTCTCTTCTAACAATTGTTTCTCCTGGAACGAAACCACGTTATCTCACATTTATAGACAAAACTGATAAACAAAACTATATACACACGCATTATTAACATAATATATGGCATTGTACCTTTGCTTTTAGCTTCTCCAACTGCTCCCTGAACAATTGCGCCTATAAACATTTCAACTATTTTCATTTCCATTGATAAAACACTAATATAGAAATTACACATAAGTCTGGAACGATGTTGATAAAGATATTGAGATATGTCGCTAAATCACGCAAAAAATTCCGTGTCCAAGTTGTTATTTGTAAATGAGGTTAATACCTACACGGTTGAGATGGGAAAATATTCATTTCAACATGCATGTATATATATATATATATATATTTGCATTGTAGCATCATCATATATACCAATATATATATATATAGTGATGAAAATGTACCTTTCTTGCTCGAACCTTGGCCAAACTTCTTTGGAGTTGACTATCAATTTCTTGAAGCTCTTCTAGAGAACACGAAGCAAGTTCTTGACCCAGTAGCTTCCTATACGCAAGCAAAAGAGAGTGTATGAAAAACAAAGAGAGTGTATGACTGCATAGTTATGTTAAAAGTCCATTATAGTTCTTCTAGTTGATATAAAAAATAGTTATTTTCTTGGATAAATCTTCCACCACTGCAGACTGTAACTTGCACAGTATACTAAGTTTTTATATAAAGACAAAATTTATATTAACTGTAAAATATGCTACCATCAGTTAAAAGAATGTATATACATATATTCATTCATATCCAATAGTAATTATATATTGGCATTTAGTAAATATCAATTTTCATTTCGGCCAACAAGATACCTAGGTTTCTATTGTTTCTAATAAAGTTATACTCCCTCTGTTCCAAAATAAGTGATTTTTGAGGTTTTTGCACGTTGATTAAGAAATTACAAACTTTTATTCTATTTTTCTCGTTTACCTAAAAACAATAATGATTAAAGTAATTTCAACCAATAAACAATTATTCTATAGAATATAAATAATTAAAAATATTAAAATGCATTTATTTTTTACCGAGAAACTTGAAAACATCACTTAAAATGGAACATAAAATTTTCTCTAAAACTCCATTTAAAGTGGGATGGAGGGAGTATTGCGTTTGTGTATACTCATATTATTTTCTAATATTACAGTTTGTATACTCATAAAATATTTTCTTTTGCAACTATAAACACATTAAACGCGTGCGAAATGTTTTCTTGCTCTATGTTTGCATTTGGTGTCCAAGTTTACAATTCTAAGATAATGGGTTCATTAAGAAAGAAAATTACCTTTGTGTGTAAACAAGAAAAATAGCTTTATGATGTAAACATAAATGCTAATAGCTTTACAAGGAAAATAAACAATCAAAAAGGTGGCAACACTAAGGAAAAAGAAAGGCTAAGACATGATACCGCTTGTGAAATTCAAGGAGTTCAATCTTTGTGGCCATGTGGCTTGCTTCTTCCTTCAATCGCTACATAATGCCAACAATATGAAACCATAGGACGCATGAATAGAAGTAAAACAACATCAACATATAATTACCGGTAATATAAACTGTTTAACAATTAGATCAGCGTTTTAATGTTAAAAAAAAACAGTTGAAGAATTTGACCCATTCGATCCTATATATGTACACACTGTTGAACATACCATCATTTATAAACAACATCAATTGTTCTACATTATATGAAGTGCTGATATATATCTCAAGATTTGGTTTTGGTAGACCATGAGAAGTAAAAAAAAAATCAACATTATGAAACCATGTAAATATCTATGAAATATATAGAGACCAAAAAAGTTTGGTAACAACTAACAAACCTGGACGTAAATTTCTGAATCATGGTTGCTGGTGTCATGATCTTTTGTGTACTTGCGGTAACGTTCGATCGTCTTCGACATGCTGATGATAAAACATAGACAAATTAGAATCCCCACATCTAAATATATCGTTTAAAATAAGACGTGAATCTTCTAGCAACAAAATATTAAAAATGAGGTTTATTTGATTTTTAAGTAAAGATTCCCCTCCGTATCTCTCAAAGTTGTACATGCCACAATGTCTTTCGACTGCTGGCTAATAGCATCTATATAAGTAACTATAAACCCATCCCAAACAAATTCATCATGCCTTTTCTTATAATGTCTAAATCGATTAACTCATTTTTGCAATTTTTTCCCAAAATCAAATAATTGAATCTAGAACCACTAATCTATTTGAAAAATTATAATTAACATCTGTTAGCATAGAGAAAAACAACCACGTTCAACGTTATACATCTACTCGGATATATTACAGTACAAGCTTTGGTATTGGTATCTTCTTAGATGTATAATTAAGTATTAGTCCAAGTAATACATGATATATATATATATATATATATATATATATATATATATATACAGGGGGGATATATATGTATAAACTGCACATCTGAATCAAATGAAGAAGAGCACACATAATTAGTCATATGGCTATAAAAGTGGAGCCCCAATAAAGATAAAACCAAAACCAAAACTATAGTACACAACCTAATAGGGGCAAGAAAAAATAAAATAAAACGTATTTATATTATCAATATATATATGGATGGTTAAAAATGTGCAAGTTGGTACGGATATCACACTAAACTATCATCTAAATTGTAGTCTTAATCCTTTTAAAGCTAGTTCCAATGTTGTTTTATGTTCATGCTTTCAATAAAAATTTGGAAACCCTAGACACACACACACATACACACTATAGTTAATTAGACAAAAAGTTCAGGTAGATCAGAAAATGTGAGTTTGTCTACATTTCTCAACAAATGACTATTATAAAAATATAGAAAATGAAATCATATCTATTATAGGAAGAGAAGAATTAAATCTTTAGGCTTCAGACAAGGATCGAATCTCATCAAGTAACAAATCTAAGATAGTAGCTTTATTCAATTACGATTCAGAAAAATTCAGACCAGACACATAACCTAAAAAGCCTAATTAACCAAATAAAAAGTACAGAAATAGTAAAAGAAAAGTAAATTAAAGAATAATGAAGACATACTCAGTGTTGGAAAATTCGTAAAGCCTTCCTCTCTGAGAGAAGACAATGAGAGAAACTTGAGCATCGCAGAGTACTGAGAGCTCATAAGCTTTCTTCAACAAACCATTTCTTCTTTTTGAGAAAGTCACTTGTCTACTCGTAGCGTTTTCTATTTTCTTCATCTCTATCTTTCCTCTCACCATTTTTCTTCTTTTTGACTTAATTCTTTTTTTGTTCCTGGCACAAGATCTGTAAAGATTGGAACCTTAAACCAGCCAGTGACCAGTTAACATAACCAGAGTCATAAAAGAGAGAGAGATTTAGAGAGAGAGAGAGAAGGATCTCACCGAAGAGAGGGAAAGATTAAGTGTCGGCAGAGAAAATGAAGAAGAGATAAGCTATATAGTGAAGAAAATTTTAATTTAAGACTAAGATATCTCAGGAAATGGTAAATTTTACAGATATGTGGATAAATTAAAGGGAGATATCAAAGTTGCGGAGGAGAAGAAAGAGCTGAAACTCAACAAAAATGGAAAGAGAAAAAGGAAAACTGGGAACTTTTAGGAACCCTAGAATGATCTGTGAGGCAAGGAAAGGGCAAATTTCTCGATGTTTAACTAATTTCTTTTGGTATGGGTCACAATGAAATGATGTTATTCTTTTTTTTTTTAAATTCTTGATAATAATAAAATTGTCAATTATGTATAGAATATTTCGATTTTTTATCCATATCTTCTCCTCACCACATAGTTGAATAATTAGATGCCAATAAAAAAAGAAACAGGATCATTTTTGTTTTCTTTCATCGGTCTGAAAAAACAACCAGATTTTCCTTAAATAATTCATATTTTTGTTGAGGGAATAACACTTATTGTTGTGAACCAATTATAGTATTCCAACTTTTGATAAAACAATTGAGAAAGACGATTGAGGCATGTTCAAAATGTTATATTAGAATATTGGCCGTACGAAATAAACTATTAAAATACAAAAATATAGTAAGCATTAGGAAAGATCCATATGCCTTGTGCCTTATAGTCGACGAAAAAACATATTCATTACCCTGTTTTGGTAAAATTTAACGAGGCAAGAAAGACGAATATCTGAAAGTCACTAAAATAGGAAATTTTGGGAGAGAGAATCAGAGAAAGAGTGAGGAGATGTGAGAAATATTTAAAAGAGAAAAAAAAGCTGTTTGCGTTTAAACTTTTTACTACAGTATGTCCTGGTTAAAAGAACAATACACTTATATATATGACCCCAGAATAAATCTTAAATATATACTAGTAAAATGGATGCTATGCTCATTCTATTCCAGTGTCAGGAAATCTCACAACCATCGGCGAATCTAGATGGAACAAGAAGGGTGCAACAGCCCCTAGTAAAATTTACAACTAAAATTAAATACACCAGAATTTATATATTTCTTGCAGTTTAGTTGGTTAAAACCTTTTATTTGCACCCACTAAACCAAGATTCGAACAACCTTTTTTTAAAAAATTTTTGTCCCCATTTATTATATTTTCTAGATTCGCCACTGCTCACAAATATCATATTTTTTTCTTTGCATCTTCCAGTAACTATTGAGATCTACTTTTTCACACTATGAGTAGACACACGCACTCCATTCTTGCATTAAGGTCATTAGTCAAAATCGTCTGTGGTATTCAAAGACGGTCACAAATCCAAACAGTGACCTACAGTACCACACCGTTTGACGAGAAAACAACGAAATCCTTATATAAAATTCTATAGAATTTTGCTCAAAACAAAAAGTGAGCATATCAATGCGTGATCACCTCTTAACCTTTCTCCCATTTCCACCATCGTGCAGACATCAATGTTCTATCTTCTTAAATCTACATGCCCCGTTACCTTTGAGCGAGGTACAAGCCCACGTGGTTCTTTCTATTTCCACATTGTCTAATGTCTAACCTGCTTTACTCTTTCTTTTGTTTTCGATGTGGTGCCAATTTCAATGCTGACAATATCATATCATTAAATAACTTATCATTTTTACTTGATAATTAAGTACTAAGATATAAGTACTGGTTACAATTCTATGATAATCTCTCACAGATATAATATATAATATATAAATATATCTTTATAAATTTAATCTGTAAAGAATTTGATTAAATAATAGAGTGACACTTGTCATTACAAGCTCTCAACTTTATTGCAGTACCTTGGTAGAGGGAAATTTCAAGTCAATTCTACAATATTTCTTCTCTCTCTCATACTATTTGTATTTGTTTAATTATTTAAGACTACATAAAGTTTTTGAGATACCATACATTGCGGATGGTCTAAGAGCATCATTAATTGTAAATCTCTCATCTTTAGTTTCTTAACTATTTTATATTAGTATTTTTACATATTTAATTTTGTCATTAAATTCAAATGTAAAACATACAATTAACCAGTTAAAATGAGACAAGTGTAGAGATCATATCTCACATTTGTAAATCTAATCAAATAGAGACGTCCTTTGTGTTTTTATTCTCTTTTTTATTTTTCATTAAATTTTATTATGTTTAAAAACAATTCATCGGTGGAAATGTTTTTTTTTTCGTCAACAAATTTTATTGAAAATAAAGACGAGTTCAACAAAACACCAACGAATAACAGATTCTTCAGTGGTCAATTAAACCGGAGGAAAACAGAGATAACCCCGGACACTAGAGTCCACAACACCTGCAAAAAGAGTCCAATCCAGAAGCAAATGAGACATGCAACAACAACATCACCAACATATCTAGAAAGAGATTCTAATAAAAAGCTATGTAGGTAAGCCACACTGTCAATACAAAGATCCAGAACTTTTGAAACAGAATCCTTCTTAAATCTGAAAGTCAAAAGCGATTTGGCAAAAACGAATCTTCTCTCAAACCGAAAGTAAGTCACACACCATGAACAACAAGGTAAGCAGAGAACGCTGGAAGAGATTTCGACCGGCGCCGGAGCTGAAGGAACCGCCACACACATCGATCAAAAGAAAACCCAAAAAAGATTGAAGAGAAAGACGGAGAAGAGATAAAAAAAATAGAGATACAAAGGTAAATATTGACTAATGGAAATCAAACATGTGTCATTAAAGTTTATAAATGGGTTGCTAAAGTATTGGTTGAGAGAACCTCTACCATCCCACTTTCCTAATTTTCTTTATTTTTATTATTTTTACTTGACTACATATTTATCAAGAACTTGTCGTTGGAGAAGCTTTAATATGAGAGATTTTTTTATACCCCACTGATCATGCTCTAAAAACCATTGCCAATCTCTTCAAAATACACGACTTTGCTTGCAGCACCGTTGAACATAAGTTTTTAATTCTTATTTTTTTATTGTTGCAAGACCCCTAAAATTATAGGTACTGGTGCAAATTCTTTTATCTTTACTATAAAGTAGGGATGACAATCAAGGATCTGGACCGCGAGCCTGACCCGTAAAGATTTGCTGCAGGGCGGAATTGGGCCTCCATTTGATAAGCCTGCAAAATTGTGGGCCTCGCGGGACGGACTCAAAGCGGGACGGGCCAAAAGTGGGATGGGTTAAACCGCATGATTTTGAAGACCCGCAATCCTAAGTCTCCATTTCTGCTTTCACCAGAGAGAGAGAGAGAGAGAGAGAGAGAGAGAGAGAGAGAGAGAGAGAGAGAGAGAGAGAGAGAGAGAGAGAGAGAGAGAAGGGGATTAGACATTATGGAGTTCCGTCGATGTGGTTTCAGGGTCGAAGATACTTCTGGTCTCCCAAGCGCCTCTGGTCTGCACTGGTGGAGCTTCTTCAAGCCATCATAAATGATAATAAAAATATTTGTTTTGTATAAGCTTAATGTATTGATCTTGTAAGAGTATGCTCGATCATGTGCAAGCTGAAACTCAATTCTTGTCTATGTTTGTTTGTGCATGTAGTAACAAGCAATGTAATATTTGATGTCCCGCAGGACGGTCCACGAAGGCTTGTATATTTCGCAGTACGGAAATTGGGCAGTTAGTTTGAGAACCACATCCCGTGCAGGACATGGCCACCGTGTACCACCAGAAGCCGAACCCGCAGCAGTTCGAGATGGGAGAGGACGGGAGAGCCCAATTGTCATCCCTACTATAAAGGTACTAAAATGTGTGAATTATTTATTTATTTTACACTTTGGGTTATAGTGGGTGTGAATCTTCAAGAATGTATAACCCCCAACACAGACATGTAAATTTATAAGTCGAGTGTACAAAGATGGATGTATATTAAAAACAGCAACATCAAAGTAGATAATAAGTCGACAAAATGGAAAATAACAAAGTAGATAACAATTTAAATATTCGAGAAAAAAAAAAGATTTGTCCCAAAGACTTTAACTTGTACATGGAAATTTATATGTATCAGAAACGTATAATGCTTTGAAGTTATAGTTAAATATTGGAACAAAATGATATTCTTGCGAGGGGTAGCATTGTGAGGTGTGAACTACAGAGGCTGCGACTTGTCACCATCTCAATTGTTATGTTATGGTTGAAGAAAATTAGTACAGAAATTAGTACATTTTTCTCTTTCTATTATTATTAATCTTAGGACAATAAGAGAAGAAAAACAGTATCAAAAGGAGCAGCACGCCAGAAAGAAACAGTATCAATATGGTCTTCGACATCATCGTACAAATGTCAGTGCTTTGTCACGTGTATTGCACTTATTGGTTTCATCTGTTCGATTACTGTTCTTTACCCGAATTACACATTTGGAGCATTGAGTCATACTCCCTCCGTTTTTTTCAAGATGCAAATTCTATGATTTTCAGACTTATTAAGAAAGCATATTAAAATTTAGTTGTTAATGCATTGTTTTTTGTAATTTTATATTTTCTATATTTTTAAACCAATAGAATTTCAAAAAATGTAATTAATATTTTTGAAACACACAAATTTTCATTATTAGTTGACTAAATATGCTTTGAAAACATGAAAAATTCATCTTTTTGAAACAATTTTTTTTCCTAGAACATACATCTTTCTGAAACAGAGGGAGCAAGTCATAAGGCATAACTAATGTCTGCTCTACGTATTTATTTTCTGTCAATTGATTTCTGCTTTAATATTTTGGCTGTTCCTTTTTTTGACAATTAAAACCATATTATTAAGTCTTTAGAAAAGGTATCTTTTCTAGAAAGAGAACTGAAGAATTTACATGGGGAAAATGTAACTTTTATGTTCACGCACTTTTGTGGTGGTTACATGCACGGACATTAACATTCCAACGAATGTGCATAAACTTAGAAAGGAAAAATATCTTTAGAGATTTCAAGTCTTTTAGCCAGTGTCATTGTGATCAAACATTTCATCGCCTGAAGAAGTGTTTATACAATTTTAACATTTTACCAAAAAAAGGTGTTTATACTTCAGAACATGTAAGGGGAAGCGAGATCGTCTAGAACCCTTTAATCCTAATTGGATAATTTCACTTTCGATCGTCACTATCCAGCTGAAACCATTGAGAGATTCTGATTTATGCTATGACTCGTCCACTTGACATACATGGAGCATGTGATGGCCAAGATCTACCGCCAGGCCCAAGACTTAACTAAATCCACTTCAGCTACTTCAGGCACATTTGGTTTTCTCATAAATTTCGAGTGTATCTCACTACAGTGTGTCATGAGAAGGCTTATTCACGCCTTCAAAAGCTTTTGTTTTCCGTATTTTCTAAAGAAACCATACAATCCTAGAAAACCTCGTATATTCTCCTATGTTGATTAATGGAAATTTTTGCTTTTCTAATTTATAAAAAGAATATATGAAGTTGTTCTAATCCAAAATGGATCTGGGATTCATGTTCTAGACTTCCAGTAAAACCCGTCCAAGTTTGTTTCGAACCAAACCACAATATGCATATCATCGAAATCTTTAACGAATCAAGCCCAAAGGCCCATTTAGATAGCAGATCAAACATGACCCAAAGAATTGCTGCAGTCGCTTTCTCCTGATTTATTTCTAATGTTTATGGTTCCATGGATCATTTACCAGCATTTTCAGTATATGTTTAGAATTCTCACTAATTATAGGACTATGAGAAGTTTTCAGGTAAGAGAAAAGAAGCACAAGAAAATGCTGAAAGTGAGAACTTTTTTTTTTTTTGTTAAAATGTTAAATACTATACCAACTTTACAATTTTTGACAGACAATACAGAGGGAACTAGTAGCAGAAGACAACAACGACAACAAAACACAATAGATTACGAACAACAGCAAAGCCACAGACAATGAACATCAAAAACTCAAAGGAAACACAAGATAAGTGGAACATGCATCAATATGAACATCACAAACACAAACTGGAAGTGAAAACTTACTCAAGTACATCCATCAATATGAGTTCTTGGACATGTTGAAATGAAAGTTAAGTGGAACAGGCTTGCAGATTGTGTTTAAGCGGAAGCAGTGACAGGGCAACTCTCCTTTGGCAAGTGACAAAGCCAATAAGCCACCAAGAACACAAAAAGAGCAAATGGCATAGTCGCGTGCCAATAGAAAGATGCCCTATTACTGCTCTGCTTATTATTAACTCTCTCCTCCATTGTGGCTTCTTCTGTTTTTGCTACGAGAGAAGGTTGCTTGGTTACTTATGGACTCATAGGCTCAGTATATATACCTATATAAGTTTTAGTATTAAAAAATGGTGACTTTTTGACATTTGAGTGATGGATAGAAAAGATGAGATGCTTTTGATGGGTTATTCCATGGATATCCATCCCCATTTTCCTTTTTTCGAAGTGTTGCCTTTTGATTATGCTTTGCTGCTTCTGATCATGCCCCTCATTTCTTTGCTTCATAATGAAGCCACTCAAGGATTTTTTTTACCCACCCAGGTTCGAAGGTATGTCTCTACTACTACACATGCACACACAAGTAAGTATGTAACATATTCGTAGTTTTCATATGCGGTGAGTACTAGAATTATTTTTCCCTTAAAAAATAAAAGAATCCAGACTTTATATTTGACTGAAGATGATTCATCTGTAGAGTGATAATAAATGTGAAAGTGGAAGAATTGGAATAAAAAAAAAACTGATGATGGCATATCCGATTTGAAGGGTTATTCCACGAATATCCAGAAGATGAAAACGGATCGTTTCAACAAGAACGTGATCACTTAATTTTATGATTTTATGATTTTATGATGAGCCAAAGTTGTTCGTATCATTTGACTCATTACTCCATATCTCACTCTTGCTTCTTGTTTTGCAGGTTGTAGAGTGATTTGCTTTGTCTTCCATTTAGTTGCTGCTCATGTTTCCTTGCATTCTACGTCATGAGCCATCATAGGCTTAGGCTTCTAGATTTACATTCTATTTCTCATACCCATTCAAGAGATTTCCATCAAGAATTGATAACATCTTGTTAGAAATTGATTGATATATCATTATATTAAAATCTGAGACGACAAAATGTAATTGATTATCTCTAAAAATGCTCAAGAAACTAAAACATGTGTAATTTGCAAGCCCAAGTAACTTCAAGCCCAAACAGCTAGAAGAGACATTAAACCAGCACCAAGAATAAGAGAAAAGCTACAAGCTAATTGTATCTTCATACTACTCTGAGCTTTGTGGTTCATGAAAAGTGGAGCTACCAAATCAACAAGGGACATGTAAATCAAGATTCCAGCCGCTGCAGCATTAAGAAAACCTGATACTTTTAGTGCCATTGGGCTATTCTCGTTGTAAATCTCTGCCACTCCAATACCAATTCCGATCCCTGCTGGTGCCGTGAGTGAGAACAACAACACCATAATCCAAATTTTCTTAATTTCAAACTTTGCCTACACAAAAAAAAAACGTAAGTTGTTTATTTAATTATCAGTATGGTGATAGAATCATAAATAGGAGAGACTAGGTTTTAAGATTACCTCAGAGATGCAACCACCAAGACCAAAACCTTCAAACAGTTGATGGAAAGTTATTGCAGCCAAGAGAGGCTTGATTGTGCTTACACTCGGAGATACTCCCAGAGATATTCCTATTATCACTGAGTGAACAACAATCCCCAATTCCAGTACCTAACACCATAAGAAAAATAAAGAACATGAGATCAATACTAATTAGCAAGTCTTTATTAAAAAAAACAGTAATTAGCAAGTGTGTTTATAATCTAAAGAAAATAGTTTTATTCATAATCAAGAAATGTTTAAATATTAACTAAATATATGGGTTTTGTGATTTTACTTACTTGAGTTACAATCTTTTTCCTCAGATCATCTTGAGGGACAAGAAGAGAGCCATGAGAATGTCCTTGTGAGGCATGAGTGTGAGCAGAACCAATATGCGAATGCTCCTCCTTATCACCAGCGGTACTCACCGGCAACGTCTTATCCCCATTCTCCAAACGAGACCTGTTCAAATACCCTGAAGCAAAAGACTCAATCAACATGGTCACAATCGCTGCAGCCATGGCTACCAAACCCGTCATAGGGAAATCACCCCATGATGACTCTTCTCCGAGGCATGGACTCGTGAGACTCTCGGTGGCATCTGGAAGAATGTGGACGAAACCGGTGGCTAAAATCACTCCGGCGGCGAATGCCTTGACGAACATGAAAAAGTTGCTCTCTGACTTGAGGCCGAAGATAGGTAAACAGACTCCTAATACTCCGGCTACTAAGATAGAGAAGAACGCTCCTATCTTGTACTTAAGAACCGTCGCCTTCTCCGCAGCAGAGCCTCCTCCGTTGGATCCACCACATTCGTTTTCTTCCTCAGTGGCTGAGATTATAAGAGGTAGAATAAACAAAAAGAAAACGAAAGCTGAAACTAGGGTTTTTTGGAAGCGACCCATCTTTGGCTTATGGTGCACGTTAGTGTTTCTTTTTTTCACTTTTTGTGAGATTTGTAACAGTGAAAAACTCACGCTGCTTATATATATATTATATATATATAAGAATTTTGTTATAAACCTTAGGCCCTAAAGATGGAAACTTGTGTAATTCTTGAAGAGACTATGGCGACATTAACAGTAATGATGTTGTTTTAAAATTTTATTGTAAAATTTTTGTGTTGAGTTTAGAAGCTGTTTATGGGATATGACGACATATTTAGTTTATGTGTGTCGTTATTAGTTGCTGGTCAAAAAAGGATTAGAAATTAAGGCAGATTTGTATTTAATGCAAAATATTTTTAATAGCCTAATTGCGAAAAGGCTTGGACGATTTTTCTTAAGGTTTTTGGTTAAATCTTCTTCAGATTGTCGCATGAGAGACAATCATGCATGGAGCTCCGAGATATATAACTGGAGTCGAAAGTCGATTTAGCCGAAAGTCGCACTCTTCTTGATAATTTGATATAATCACGATCAAAGAGATCATCACATTCTGCCAAATTACTAGGATTCACATTGTTTTTGGCCAATTAACGTTGATTACAAATATAATGTATTTCAATTAAATTCATTCTTTCGTCTAAGTATTATAAGAAAGATACATCTTCTTTATATATAACACGATTCAGCTAGATAATCAGTTTAGTCTTTGATTACGATGATTCTGCTTCTGCAAGTTGAAGAATAATTTTCAAAGGGAATAGCAAAGGTTAATGTTTAGTTTAGATTTTACAATAACGAAACACCTTTTAATTCTGTCAGTTTGTACAAATACGTTGACTTTTCCTAGCTTGGCGTTTCGAGATTGCACTGATCAGCGACTTTTTTATTTATCGATATTATCGATCAAACCCATAAAGTATTTACTAATATCATGTACACCACAAAACATGTCAAAATGAACATTTAACACCTCAAAACATGAATAAGCAAACTCACTGTATACTCTGCTTTTGCTCTGTTTCTTTCAAATATATGTATTTGTTTCGGAATTCTTTTAGTATATATACATAAAATACATACTAATTACAAAGGAAAAACGTATGCTTCAAACAAAATTTAAAGAAAAAAACAAAATAACTCTTTGTATATATATATCTTACACTTTTCTGGAGAAGTAAAAAGGTGCAATCCTGAGAACAAGACCTGGGAAAACATCGTCAGGGTCGTGGATATGCGGGTTTCGTTCAACTATAAACGGGTCGCCACATTTATCGCCGATGGTATGAAGCGTTTCTCCTTCTCCGACGATGTAAATCTCCTCGCAAGGTTTCTCTGAGAACTGAGACCCTCTGAGCGAGTTAGAAGCGTTGTTTTCGCGAACAGATAACAGAAATATTAGAGACAATAACACAACAGCAGAACACCAAGCACTCATGTCTGAAGATGCTGTTCTTGAACCTCTCATGTCTTTCCACTAAAAAGCTCTTACGTTTTGGGAATGAATATTAAATTGGATTTGTATCTTAACATACGCCCGAGTGGGTATATTTATATTGGTGAGAGAGGTGAGGGTAATATCGTCTTTTCAGTTGAGGGGGTTTCTGTGTTGTGTTGTATACTTGTGTTGTATTGTGTTGGTTGGGTGGTCTTTTGTTGGTGCAGGCCAACGGCCGTGACACACTGAAGGAGACGTTACTTTTAGCCACTTTCTCTAAATATTCATCTGTCATTATATATCCTTATCACTGATTATTATATGAGTTTATTTTTGTTTTGTTCTGGTAAGTAGTATAAATTTGTGTCTATATCAGCCAACACTCTTGATGAATATATTGCTAAAGATTAAAAGTATTATAGTTTAATTTTATGTTATCGTATTAGCAAGGAAAAAATGGAGAATCGGGGTTTAAGACTTGAGAGAAACGTAGCCTTCCAAAATAGCCGCCATTGAATGTCACATAAGTTATGCTATTACTTCCACAAAAGCCAACGCTCCAACTACCTTTTTGATTACTTAATCAACCTCAAGATAGTATGCATGACTTTCAAAATTACAAAACACTATATTCATTTAGAACAAGTGGTTCACCAGTGATCAATATTCTGGTTTTTGTCAACGTATTTTCGACTCTATTATTCATATTTTGGATTTTTAAAATTTTAACCAATTGTCATCTAATCGGTTGTCACCTGTCGCGTATATTCCAATCATAAAATTTAACGGAAGCAGATGATTTAGAAATTTATATAATTAATTGAAAGTGTTCAATTATGTATTATGTTAAGTAAGTATATTAGATTTAAACTTGTTAGGAATCATTGAAGCGAGAGAGCAGCATTATATGTTATGATAGTTTGAAGAAAAATGTATTTCTCCATTACGGCTATACATCGCATCTTATTGAATTTCCATATAATGATAAATGCGTTGCAAAGTCTCCTAATCTCCTAATCTTGACCCTTTCAGCAATAACGTAAGAAGTACGTTGTAAAAACCTTGCAAAATAAAAGTGAAAAAAAAACGTCTAGCCAACACACATACACAGAGCAGATGGTGGATTTGATTCATCTAACAGATAACATATGTTTTAACTTTTAAATTTTAATCCAAAACAATAACAAAAAAAAATTACGAATGATGATAGAGACTATTAAACTCGAGAACTGAAATAAAAATGCAATGAGGAAATATAATATCTTTTTTAGGTTAGCATAAAAAGCATCTTGCTAGGGTGGCGTAAAACGGTGAAAGCTCATAATCTTTTTCGCAATAGTGTTAGGGAAAGTATGGCTGAGATTAGGAAAGCATTGACGATGAAAAATATGGGAATCTTTATCGTTAATGGCGTGCGGAAAATGAGTAAACCGATAGGACTCCTATCATAGGAGCGAGGACCAACGGTTAAGATGAAATTTGACAAAGTCATATTGGTTGGTCCATATTCTACAAAAGCAGTCCCAATTCTATAGGCTTATATTTGCCACAACGGCAGAAAATCTTCATTTTTATATAATATAAATAAACATCCATTAACTGTTTCATTCGCACACACACGTTGGCGCATGAAAACGTTATAAAAGTATCAAAATACCATACAATATTTAGATTTAAAATGGTTGTGGCTCTTTTTAAGAGTTAAAATTTTATAAATTTGCAACCACCCACTATTTGGCTTTCGTTTTTGTACAATTTGGTGTTGGTGTTTTTTTCTGTTTTTTAGATTGAGTATAGTTTTGGTCGTGAAAAGATAGTATAGATTGGGTCGACTAATAGCATCTCCAATGACACACTATTTTTGTTCTATAATTTACACAAAAATTAAGTAATTCTATTATATAATAACTTTTGTTTCAATAGTACATTCTATAATAAAGTGTACCATGTATAATTAAAAAGTGACATTCTTCTATATCTTACTCTATAATAGAGTTTTATATTATAATTAAAAAGTAACTCTATATTTAGATTGAAAAAATGAAATTCTTCTGTGTTTCATTCTATAATAGAGTAACTTTATTATAGAGTATATTATTAGAACAAAAGTTATTTTTACTAGAATTATTTATTTTTATGTAAATTATAAAAGAAAAATAATGTGCAATTGGAGATACTCTAAGCTGTGGCAATATTGATACCTCAGCTAAAGTTTAATACTTTCATAATATTTTTAGGAGACTGTCAGTATCAGTACATAAAGTCCGATGACCCATGGTGTTAAAAAAAAGGGTCTGCTGACCTGTAAAACGATAATGGTATCTTGTTTTACATGTAAGCATGTCAAAAAGATTAATTTTCTGCGTAATACAACTAAAAGGTTTCAATATTGCCAACTTAAAAAGATTAATAGTCTGCGTACTACGTTAAAAGGTTGCCGTGGATGGTTTTAGACTCGGTCGATTATCTAAGATTAGATATTATAAATGGGCAAATAAGATTTGATAGATTCACACATGTTTTTTAATGCATCGCTATAATAACTTATAGATTCATAGTATTTTCTATAGCTTTTGTAATATATAAAGCATAATCGTGTGTGTTTGAGACTGAGTGGATGCGAGATAGTGGAGATAGACTCACCTCAAAACATGTTTTGCATGACCAAATAGAAAGGGATTCTGGCCAAGTCTTCCTTTGGTGTTTGTCCAGGTGTTTGTAGATTTTTATAATAGTATGGTAGGAGATGAAAACTTCAAGAATTTATTTAATATTACATACTCGATTTTCTTAATTATCCTATCCATACAGCCAGTTTCCAACTAATAGTAGTATATATAGTACTGTAGTTAGTCTTTCACTTACAACTCAATAGGTGTATAACCAGGGTCGCATTTAGAGGTTAACTATAATGAGAGCATAAACTAATGAAAATCAGATACATGGTGCACTAAAGGTGTTTTCAAAATTATGTAGCTAAATTTATGTAATTTTGCCTTAGAAATTTTGAAAATACAAAAATGAATGGGTGCATGCACCAAGTATGCCCTCTCTAACTTGGGCCCTGATTACAACTCAACCATATTTCCATTTGCTATAATTTTTTTCTGATATAAATTTATTTAAACCGGACAAAAACAAAACTGATGTCTTGTTAATTGGAAACAGAAAACGATTACAATGTTCAGTAAAAGACCAACATAATTCAAGAGTAGTTCACTTGAACAGAAACAAATTCTCGGTTTTCCACAGTTCACAGATATATTGAGCCCAAGATTGAATGATGTTAAGTTAACCCGTAAACCTTTTGTGGGCCATGCATGTAATATTTCTTTTAGCCCATTATACGATTTTTAAAAAAAAAAAAAAATACACAATTGCAAGGTGAAGGATGAACATCAGAAACTAGCCACAAATTTTTTTTCTGACGATAAGATTGCCTTCTTCAACTCTGTCTTTCCTTTATCAAATTAATTCATCATCACAAACACACTGTTAAAACAAAGAGCGAGAGACAATGGCTTCAACAAGAATAAACTCATTAACAACAATCTACACATCCCCAAGAAGATACAGTTCTAACCACAAATCACCAAACCAAATCAAACTAGTTTCAAACTCCCTAAGCTCTAAACCCAACACAACACAGCTCTCAAGTAACCTCTACACTGTCAGTTTCAAGACTATTGGAACAGGTAAGCTTAGCATCTCAAGATACCCCGATTTCGAATATTCTCCTCAAGGAGGCTCCGGCTCCGGAACTGCCCGGTGCGTCGACGTCGACGGTGGTGAAAAGAACCGAACACCAAACTCTGAACTGTCCGTTAGTTTCGATGTGGACACTCTTTACATTCCTTCTCTTACAAACCAAACCACGAAGTTTCTTGGCTTACCATTACCGCCGTTTCTTAAAATCGACATAGCTCCGGAG
This sequence comes from Raphanus sativus, assembly GCF_000801105.2. Lineage (NCBI taxonomy): Eukaryota > Viridiplantae > Streptophyta > Magnoliopsida > Brassicales > Brassicaceae > Raphanus > Raphanus sativus. Next base: position 13,022,407 of record NC_079516.1, read on the forward strand.
ATATTCCAAGGAACCATCGACCAAGATTCCGGCAAGGTATAAATTTCCATGATCAGATAATAAAACCTTCATGTTTTTTTGTTTAAGTTCTTTTTTTCTTTTCTACTAAATTCAAATAGAAGAATATTATAAAAATTTTATTGTGATATGGATTTAGGGCTGGGCGTTCGGATACCTATTCGGGTTTCGGTTCAGTCCATTCGGGTTTCGGGTTTTCGGGGTCAAAGATTTCAGCCCCATTCGGATATTTCTAAATTTCGGTTCGGGTTCGGTTCGGATCTTTGCGGGTTCGGTTCGGGTTCGGATAACCCATTTAAAATGTTTTTAAATTTTCAAAATTCATTATATACTTTAAATTTTCAAAATCTATAAAAAAGATAATATATTACATATAAATTTTCATAACATATATGTCAAAATACCTTAATTTAAAATATAAATTGGTTTTCTTTGAATATTTAGATAAAGAATCAATAGATATTTAACTATTTTGGTGTTTTCAATATACTTTAGCTATTTTAAACATTTACTTTTGACTATTTGCATATATTTTCCGAGTATTTTGGAAAACTTAAAGGTATCTTATATATTTTTTAATATTTTTAATATACATTATATATAAAAATAATGTATATATTTAAGTATATAAATTTATTTCGGATACATTCGGGTGTCCAAAATATTTCGGTTCGGATCGGATTCGGTTTCGGTTCTTTAAATACCGAAATTTTGAACCCGTTCGGATATTTAATCAATTTCGGTTCGGGTTCGGTGCTACTTTTTCGGATCGGGTTCGGTTCGATTTTTTGGGTTCGGATTTTTTGCCCAGCCCTATATGGATTAAATAATTTTAATATATACTTTAGATAAGTTATATTTATAATTAAAATAGTTTTTCTTAACACCAATTAAAATATGTTTGTCTCGTATATATATACAACTCAATAATATTTTACCAAAATTTTAACAACTCAATATTTTACCCAAAAAAACATAACAACTCAATAATATTCATATTTTCTAATTCTACAGTTATGCATTTGAATGATTTGAAGGTGGAGCTGGAGTTCACTGCTAAGTTCTGTTTCACGGCGGGAGGTGGGATATACAGAGCTCCGCCATTGGTGGTGAAAACGGTGTTGACGACGGAGGAGTCTATAGGAGAGAAGAAGAGAGGGAGAGGAGAGAGGATGGACGGAGAAGGAAAGTGTAGGCTCGTCGGCGTTGCGAGAGTTGAGACTGTTGACGATTTGTTTATGAACACGTTCCTCTCTCTCCCGTCGGAGTGTCTCGCCGATCTACAAGCTGTTATTTCAGTCGCCGGTTCTTGATGATAATCATTTACATTTTATGTATTAATCAAATTAAATGTAAGTAAACAATGTTTTAAAATCTTATACTAGTAAATTGTTTTAGAAAAATATTTTTTTTTCAAAATACATGTTTCATGTTTTTAGGCATTTTTGTTATTTAATAATGATAAATTATAAAATTCAAAAATAAAATTATTTATTGGGATAAAATTATTAGAAATTAGTAAATAGAAAAAGCAATACAAAAATTTAATATATTTTTGATATGTATAAAACACATAAACAGGCATATTTTAGAAAGAGTGGATGATTTTGGAAAAGTTGAATAAACACATAAAAACAAATTACAGCTTGAATGTGAAAATAACACATATCTCAGGACTTGTTTGTTTATAAAATTTTCAACCAAATGTTATAGACATTCCTATTGATTATGTTTCTAGTGGAATTTGATTGAAATACTGCAGATGAGGTGTCACGAAAAAAGAAAAGACGTTATTTGCTCTAAAAAGACAGTACTCCATACATCAGCATATTAAAATATGAGCATATCTCAGAAGACCTTCTAGTTCTTGTTTTTAAATAATTAAGATAAAAAAATAATACTCAAAACAGAAACATAAATAACTCAAAAAATTGTCAAAAAAACTCGAATATACTTAACTCCAATTTTCAGCTTATTTATGTGTTTCATTGTTTCTCCTTCCCAGTTTCCTTTAAAGTTTCAGTTGCCTGGGACCATTGGAAGTAAATTGGAGTTTAGGAGAGAAAAAAACTCATATAAATTTCAGAAAAGATACGAGTTTTGGAAAACAGAATAAAATCTTCCTCGTACTGATAAAGAACTTATTACAAAGTATAACATAATACGTATGTTTGATCTTCCACGTTTCAGAAAATATTTATTTTCTTCTAGGATAATAATGATTGGACCCATACTGATTTTGTGTGTGTCGTATCACTCGATGCAATTAAGATCGCAACTCAAAATCTAAAAACCACTGATTTTGTTTGACTTTATGTTCATTATATCTATTTTGGCAGGGACTAATGTGTAATACTGTTTTAAAAAATGTATAGTATTAGTGTTAGTACAAATTAAATTATTTATTAATAGTTACGAAAAACAGCTAATCATCAACAAAAATGAAATATTTTACTCCAAACATTTCTCGGACCGATTCTCTTTCACACGCGCATTACATGAAGGTGAGGCTGTAAAACATCGTGCTGTCACGTATATTCCCATAACTTACTATTTAATTTTAGATATAAAAATAGAGATAGCATAATAAATAAGTGTTTTTTGAAAAAATATAAATAAGAGTTTGATTAGTTATTTCTCTATCATCCAAGAAAATAATGTTTGTAGAAAGCTATATTTTGTTAACGATTGAGAATAATTAATTCCACAAAATCGTTTATTGGAAAAATATCTGCACTTCAATCTGTTATTTTTGTACGATATTTTAAGTACGATGAAGATTTACTTTTGAATGCAGAATAATTTATGTAATCACTAACTTTGTAAACGAGGTCAGCTTTTGCTATTTATGAAACACTAATAACAACATATCGCAGAATAAAGTGTTGTCAGATGTTCGATTTTTTTAACTTGGAGATGGTAAAGATGCAACTCTCTGACAAATGAGTGGTAGTTACGTATTAAAGACTTCTGTGATACTATTTATTACAGTGCTCCACGCGTCTCTCTCTCTTTCGCCACGCGCTTCTACTCCTTTAGGCTCACGGGATATCTCTCTCTCTCTCCATTGCTGTAGCTAGATCTTCTTTCTTCTCTCTCATCTCTCTGTTTCGCTCGATGATGCATCCACCACCTGTCTCCGAGTCAGAGATTTGATGGACAAGAAGAAGAAGTTCACTTTCTCCGATCATCTTCCCACCGACTTATAAGTCTTCTTCCCTCTAGACCAAAAACAAGAAGAAGAAAGAAGAACCAAACTCTTCCTTCTTCTTTCTTCTCTCTCTCTCTCTCTCTCTCTCTTTCCCCCCCCCCCTCCTCTGCTCCCTGTGTCTGTCCTTTGATAATAGGATGGCGCGAAATCTGCTATGGGTTGTTGTTCTTGTCTTGTGTCTTGTTTGGACACTGGAAGCGAGTGAAGGAGATTCTGATCCTCTATACAAGTAAGTCTCCTCAAGAAACCTTTTGTTTTGTATTCTTTAGTTCGATGATTTTTGCTTTATTTATTTTTAGTTCGTTTGGATTACTCTTGAGAGACGACCGTTAGATTCAGTTACTGATTTCGAGTTCATTACAATACTCTTTTCTGTTTTGTAGAATTTAATACCTTTTTAGGAAGGGAAAAAAAAGAAACAGATTTTGCTTTGTTAGGTAAGGGATGATTTTCTTCAAAGGGGTTTGGTAGAAAAAAAAGTAAGGGAGATTAGGGAGCCACAAAGTAGGAAGGAGTGGTGAAAAAGATTATAACTAATGTGGTTGACTTTTCCAGATCTTTTTTTTTTGCAAACTCTTGTGGTGAGAGTTGCAACACGTTATAGAATGAAATCTTTTGTGTGTGTGTGTTTCCACAAGCCCTTGATTTTTTTAAACTGTATGAGTCATTGTTTTTGTTGGAATGATTAAAAAGGTAACATATGTAGGCCATGTCAGAGCTCAATGGGAAAAATCTAGAACTTGTTACCAAGGTTTCATTGATAGATCGGTTGATGTATTGTTGCCTAATTAGAGATAGGGCTTCGTTGTAATAACATCTTATACATGTGTCCTGGAAATGCTAATAACTTAGTTTTGAGAGGTTAGCAGTATGTCATTCTGTAAAGATTACTCTCTTTGCTCATTGATTCCACTACTTTCAGTTGCGACCAATAGGCTGCTTTAATGTATTTTCTTAACAAAGCAGTGTTGATATGATAATTGGTGTACAGGTCATGTGTTGATCAATGTCAGAAAACTGGATGCGTGGGAGATACTTGCTTTCACCAATGTAAATTTTTTTCAGCTGATGGAAAAGCCGTTGACGGTCCATGGTACATGCAAGAGCCACTTTACCTGCGATGGAAGCAGTGGGATTGTCAAAGTGATTGTCAATACGAATGCATGATGACTAGAGAAGAAGAGAGGAAAAGAGACGGTGAGAAACCTACCAAGTACTTTGGTAAATGGCCACTCAAACATGTCTATGGCATTCAGGTAATGTCTCATCTTCAAGAAACAAATGTTTAGCAGTATTGTTCCTCATATTTATATATATTTACTACATCTTCAGGAACCTGTCTCCGTTGCTTTATCTGCTCTAGACCTTGCAATACAGTTCCATGGATGGGTCTCATATTTCATCCTGGTTTACTATCACTTGCCTCTCCAGCTTAACCGGAAAACTTACTACGAGTATAACGGATTGTTGCATATCTATGCAATCATTGTAATGAATGCACTCTTCTGGAGTGGTGTTTGTCACAGCAGGTAACACCCGTCTATCTCCATGTTCCAATCTCTACTCCTAGACAATGCCAGTGTAACATTTTTTTAAAAAAAATTTCATAATACCATACGCTAAAATAAAAAATTGTGCCATTATTCTTTAATTAAAATTTTCATAATCCCATAAATTGTCAAAAACTCGTCAAGTTAGACTTAACTTTTTTTTTTCTTTGAATTTTGTATATAGAGATGTTGACTTGACAAAGAGGCTAGATTACTCTTCAGCTACAGTATTAGCCGGGTATACGCTAGTTCTAGCTGTAATACGGTCTTTCAGCATACATGATCAGTCTGCCAAAGTCATGGTTACTGCACCTGTTCTCGCACTTGTAGCAACTCATATCATCTACCTAAATTTCTACAACCTTGATGAAGGTATGATCTTCTTAGCTTCTTAGGGCTCTCTTTCTTTTCAAAATGCATGTCACTTTCTCAGTCTCTATAACTCGATAGGGCTTCACCGGAAGGTTATATACGGTATAGGAGGAGTAGAGCTAGTGATGTGGGGTTTATGGGCGGCTTTAACGTCGCATCCATCGAAGTGGAAGCTAAGAGCTTTCTTTGTCTCGAGCATACTCACAATGTGTCTGAGAATGCTTGACTTCCCTCCTTACAAAGGCTATGTTGATGCTCATGCTCTTTGGCGAACTGCAGGGATCCCTCTCTCTTATCTTTGGTGGAGTTTTATCCGTGACGATGCCGTTTTTAGAACCACTGTTCTTCTCAAGAAAGCAAAGTGATGATTCAAGACAGTTTTATCTTCTTTTTTTTTTCCGGTGAGTTTCTCCGGTGTTCAGAAAGTTGTTTTAGGTGTGTTGTTTTCGCAGAAGAAGCAAAGTGTTTTGTTCTTCTGTGGTGAATCTTGTTAGTTGTTTTGGAGTCTTGTGCTCTTTATGTTTTGTGTTTTTTTTTTCTCTCTAAGGCTCGTTGCCGGAGAGTTTTATGATGACTTTTAAAAGTCCTTTTTTCTCAATGTAAAAAAGAAAAAAGAGTTATGTTTATATGTTTCCTTTACCTCTAGTGATTAGAGATGTTAGAAAGTTAATTTGCAAACCAGAAAATAACAGAGACAATTAGGAAACCACCAATATGAAACATTGCTTAGATATGAAAATGCAGGGTACACAATTACTACACATTATAACGCATTTTCGAAATGAACCTTTAGGATATATTCATTTTGAAATCCATGCATGGAAACATTAGCTTTTAACGCTCTAAATAATTATATACAATTATAAGTAACTGATTACATGCATGGCGAACTATAGATGTATTTGATGAATGAATGAATTGTTCTATTGTTTACATAGTAGCATAACATGGTACATCAAAATTTGCGCATTTTATGACATGTAAATAATATGAGTGGACTTATATAATGTAATCTTTATACATTAGATATTAATACACAAATAACACGTTATTTGAATAATCGACATCTTTTTTTTTTTTTTTTTTTTTTTTGGGCAACGGTTAATTTAAATAAAGCAGGAAGAGAAGAGTCTTGGGCCTGGCCCAGCTTACAAAGAAGGCAAAGAAGAAACGTGGACCTTAAGGGCCCGCTTGGCTAAAGCATCAGTTTCTCCGTTCTGAGAACGGGAGACAAACTGGAAGGAGATAGAAGAAAAACGAGAAGAGAAGTGATCGATGTCGTGAAGAACACCAAAGATCTCTATGATCTGGTTTTTGCAGTTGATTGCTCTAGTGAGCGTTTGGCAGTCCGAGTAGAAGGCGGCTGATTGAAATCCCATTTGGAGCGTCTGTTTGATTCCGGTTAGAAGCGCAAGCGATTCGGCGACTAGAGGAGATGAGACGGCTTCAAAGATTTGAGTTCCTGAGAGGCGGAGGTGCGGTTGATTCCTGGAGATTCGCCATGCAACACCCGATCTCTTTGATCTTGCATCCCAAGCGGCATCGACAAAGCAGGAGATCTCCGATGGTGGCCTTGTTATCGGTGTCGGAGGGGTCCTAATCGGTACTTGGGGAGGTGTATGGTCCTGCTTCTTCTCTTGGGCTTGTTCCCATTCGAGAGCCATGGCTAAGCTTTTTGATACTACTTCCCCAGGGCGGTTCGTTTTATCCTCGAAGATCAGTTTGTTTCTGGCCGTCCAGAGGAGCCAGCAGATCCATGGGAGAATAGAGAAACGGACTCCAGTTGGTGGGAGGCAAAACCGCTTGTCTGAAGCTTACCATTGCTCTTTTGAAGTCGGTGTCATCAGCTATGTGAACTGATCTTGCGAGAGGCGTGAGTTTCCAGACTTCTTTGGCGAATGGACAGTGAAAGAAAACGTGCATTGCTGTCTCAGTGATCTTGCATCGTAGGCAGAGAGCATCAGTTAGCACCCCTCAGCGTTGTAGCTCTTCACCTAAAGGTAGTGCTCCTTGGGTGATTGACCAGAGAAAAAGCTTAAGTTTTGGCATCGTTTTGACTGACCAAATGTCTTTTTTCCAGTCAAAATCCAGGGCTTGTTGCACTGTGTTGGCCACTGAAAGAGGAGGTGATGGAGCGAGTGGAGGATAGCTCTCAAACCTGTGTCGACATCTTTTAAACCAAGTAAAAGTCGGTACAATCTTCCAACTTATTGTCTCCATATAGCTCTCAAACCTTTTTTTCATTTACTTGCTGCAAATTTTCCAAATTACAGCAAAAAATATGTTTTATGAATTATAGTTTTTAGTTAAAATACAATTAAACATAGCAAACAATTACTATGACACCTATCACCTAATGTCATCTATTAACAATAAGACATGACACCTATTAAGAATTAGACTCTGAGAGCAAAAGGATTTTTCAATGATCAAGATTTATTGGTAAATTTCATTTAATGTCCTTAATTTAGTCTAGATTTAGTCTATAAATTAGCACGAAGTATTTCTAAGTAGTGGTATAATGTTTAATCTGGTTTTCGTCCAAACTTTTTTTGCTTGTCTATAGTAACTTCTTGTTTCTATCTTTTAATAGTTTTGTGATAACCCAAACTAATTATTAAAAGAAAAAAAAAAAAAGAGATACCATAAAGCTAATTATCTCACAATTATAATCCTTACCATGGTTCCACGCATTATCTTTACGATCAAGTTTTTTTAATTTCGGACAACATATATATATATATATATATATATATATATATATATAGTGTAAAAAATCATATATATATATATTGAATAGTATGTCTAAAAAAAATCATAGATCATAGTGTAAAACCCAAGCTGCTAATATAGAAAAGTGCAAAATGGCCTATGATCTTTTGATGACCAAAACACTTCAATGGTCTTTGATCTACCTTTTTACGACCATATGAACATTACAGTTCTGGTTGTGGATGATGATCCTATTTTTCTCTCTATTATCCCAAGTATGCTTAAAAATCCGAGCTACAAAGGTATAGTTATTTTTTCCGAGTATTAAAATATGTCTCGGCAGCAATATGTATGTGCTTCTCAATACAAAAACTCTCCAACTCAAATACACATACACGTATGTGCATATATTCACCCGCACATGTAGTTCTCATATTTTAATTGTTTAATTTGTAGATACATCATTTGGGGAGATTACTGTAATGACAGCAAATGATTCCTCAGAAGCAGTACACAAGCTTATAGGTGAATGCAACAACATTGATATTGTAATCACCGACTATCATATCCCTGGTTTGCAACTTAAAAAGAAGATTAAAGAAGAATTTGGAAATCTACCTGTTATTGGTGTAAGGGTTTTCCTTCCCACTTATCGAACGTTAGTTACTTCTTTCCTGTCAACAAGTTATTTATTCTATAATGCTTTCTTTTTAAAAAGTAACTGATAATTAGAAATAACCTCTAGTGTCCTTACTTGTTTGGCATTTGACTGCTTAGTTTTTTAAGGATCTGCTTTGCTTTGTACGGGCTAACTTGTTTGGTACTAGACTGCTGTTTCTTTTCACAATCAATTGAACACCCAAAAAACTTTGATATAAAATTAGTTATATACGCATACATCTAATAAATAATAATGAAAAAAGAAGCATTGAGCGATGACAAGGCAAAGAGATTAATATTGCTTGTAACTTTTTTAGGTGATTAATATAATGACTAGGTGTTTCCATTTTATCGATATATATTATTAGTACGACCATCATGAATTTAAAGACTAACATGATAATTAATTCTTTATGCTCTTAATCATTTTTTTATTTTTCTAATTTTTTGCTTTTATTTTTCTGTTTCATCTTCGTCTTCTTAAGTACCAATGAAATACATATGACCAGTACTACATATGACTATGAAAATTGAATCACATTAAACCAAAAAATGAAAATACAACTAAAATAAAAATAAAGCAAGAAAATGTAAATAAAATCTAAAAAGTTATAATTATTTAGAAGAAAAACAGAAAATAAAAATGAATTAAGATAAAGATAATAATTTCTTGGGTTACTTAATAATTATATATACACAGATTTATCTTACTATTCTATAAACTTCTAATGAAAATAGGTAATGATCGTTATCGGGTAATATCCAAACGCCATCTATATTATTATTACACCATGATCATTACGTATTCCTATTTTTTTTTTACAAAAAAGAGATTTTTTACAAAAACTTATTACTATTAATTAAATTATATAAAAAATTATATAATAATTCAGAACAAAAACAGTATTAACCAGTTTACTTTTTATGTGGAAGCTCGATTGCGAAATATTACTTTACAAATATTAATATATATATATATATATATACATTATATATATATAATATATATCTTAGTAGAAATGGAAGTTATGAATGATGACAAAGAAACAGAAGAAATTTTTTACTTTTGACTATTTTTGAGATATATTATTAAATTGCATTGGTCAAAATTAGCTGTATTTTAGTTTTGATAATTATTTTCTAAAATCTTTGCTCAGAAAAATATATATTCTTAATCTAGAATAAGAAATATTTATTTCCTATTTAAAAGGTCCTAATTTTAGAAAAATATATAGGGACTATCTTGAATGAGAAAATATATTAATTTTTTTCTTTATATGTACATATGTAACGTTTAATGACAGCTAATGGAAACCGATATTATCCTTTTAAATATTACATACATATAAAAACATAACACTGCAATCAGAAAATCTTGCAAAGAAAAACTAATTATCCAAGAAACATAGGTCAGTAGTGAAAAGAAGAAGAAAATAACATTTGATGACACTAATTGATATGCAATATTTTCTTACCCATTGTTGTTGATTTTTGTTCTTAACTTCTTTTTCTCATAGTCTCAACTGAAACAAGCTTTTTCTGAATTTTGTGTGCGTTTGATTGATTACTACAGTGATTTCAGCAGACATGAACAATGAAATTGAACAAGAGACTTTATCGTCTGGAGCACTATGCTCCATAAGAAAACCGATCAAACCAAACGATCTCAACACCATATCCAAACATATAGACCACACAATTAACGGTAATTTCATATCAGTCACTGATGCATATGATAAAAACAGTTATAACAATCTCGTTTTTCCTTCCTGAAGTCTTTATACATTTTGATTCAAGATATGTTTTGTTATATATATATACATTACATGTAATTTAATTATACATGTAAAAACGATACAGATGGTTCAAAGAAAATTCAGGACGATGCAGATGGTTCAAAGAAAATGCAGGACGACACAGATGGTTCAAAGAAAACCGAGAAGACAACTTTAAGTAGCGATCCGTGTGATTCTTCATCACAGGCGACTCAAAAGTCTAAGATCAAATGGACGGAAGCCCTTGAAAATCATTTTTACGAAGCCATTGAACACATTGGTAGTGTTCATAGTAAGTACTAAAAGTTTTTAGCTTACGAGTTAGATTTGTTTTCATTATTAGTTGTGTTCACTTAAATATCTACTATCATATGAAAATAATAATAATTTTATGGTATTGATAAACTATATTTTAGATAGTGAATAGTGTCCACAATTTTTCACTTACACCCTTACATTTTTAATTCATTTTTAGTTTAGAAAGATAGCAAAAAATTGTTGTACGTAAAGTTATAAATGAAATTTATATATATATATATATTTTTTTTTTTGCTAAAAACTTATTTTTTTAAATGGCTCCGTAGACCACAAGAGAATCAAGATCCACAGGTTCCTATCAGAATAGCGAAACACAAACATCCGTTTATGTCCAATGAAATTTATATAGTTATACTCAACTGCAAAAAATTCTCATTCTCTAGTTGCATTTTCTAAGTATCTGAAGGTTTATATATTAATGTTCTATCTCTTTGCTTCGTGTTTGATATAATTTGAAGGGGCAACACCTAAGAAGATTTTAAAATTCATGAACCTGAAATTCCTGACAAAAGCACACATATCCAGCAAATTACAGGTTCGATCATCTATCAAACTGCTTTTAGGACCATATGTCATTTAATCATATATAGTTCAAAGCGCATTAAATCAATATGCTTTTGTTGGATCAAATATCTCACATCAGAAATCTTTTTGTTCCTTATTTAAAAGAATTTTACATTTTTACAAGAATTCATTTAACCAAATTTTAATTATAGTACTGAAACTGTTGACACTACACAGAAGTGCCGACAAACCGTGAAAAGAGATGAGGAAAGCATGAGAAGGCCAAGAATGGCTATGTACCCGGAATTCTCATCAGCAGGTGGCTACAACTACCGACAACACCCTTACAACTACAACCCAAGGCTAGGCAACAGAAATCTTTTCAATGGCCAACCTGGCTATGGTCTTGGTCAATCTAGCTCCATGATGAAAAACAATGCTGGTTTACATGACTCTCTCAACTACATGAACCGTAGACCCACCTATGATTTGAGCCAAACTGGATCCAAATTGTTTCCTAGGAGAGGAAATCTTTGGTTTCAGAATGGAACGTTGCCTCAATGGAGAAACATTCCCGGAACATCTCAAGCTCCTAGGTTTGGACAATATGGTGCAACAAGCAATGTTTTGGGTATGAACTATAATCCTACTACTGGTACTACGGGTAGTAGTTACGCTGGGGTTAGAACAGATGAAAATAGAGATTTGGTTGGACTTGGTGGAATAGGAGTTAATGGTAATGATAATGGCTCTTTCGGTGGAATAAGGGTTCATGGCACTGGTAGTGATAGCGGCTCTCTTCAAGGAATGAGCGTTCATGGTAATGATCATGGGTCTCTTGAAGGAATAAGAGGTCATTGTCCTGGTAATGGTTCTCTTGAAGGAATAAGAGTTCACGATAACAGCAATGACTCTCTTGGTGGAATAAGAGTTCATGGTAGTGGTACTGGCTATGTTGGTGAGATAGGAGTTCATGGTACTGGTAACGGTAATGGATCTCTTGGTGAAAATTTTGACATGAACTGGAATTTCGGTAACAATAACATGAGTAACCATGGAAGTTCAACTTCGGTGATTCCTTCTGTATTCTCATCGTTCTTGGACAATAAGGATCAGTCACAAAACAGCTTGATTGCTCAAACCGGTGGTGTGATCCCTGGACTAGAGAATTCAAAAATATTTAATGATCACCATGACATCGACAAGATTTTTTCTGATATAAATAACTCTCAGTTTCATCATCAGAATCAGGTAGAAGGATTGATAATTGATATCATTTTGGCTTTCCTTTTACTTATCTGAAGGTAATGTTTTGATTCATGTATATGTGTGCATGATTTTGAGCAGCATCAAGGTAACCTGACTGGTGTAAATCTTGAGGCACCCACTGCTTATCCTCTTGAAGACATTAACAGTTGGAGTTTTAATGACGTAAGTCATATTTATGTTATTCTTCTTCTTTTTTTTTTGCTTATATTTTTATTTACTTTTACCTTTTTCTTATTTATTACCTTTATTTTTTTTTCTTTTAGTTACCTTTCGGTTGTGTGTATGTGCATCTATATGATTGAACATTTATTAACCATATATACACGATGAATTATTTGTTTTAAGGGTACCGATAATGAAGAACTGTTGAACTCTCTCGCTGCTAATCCGGATATGTATTTTCCTACTCATGACATGAACATTACAAATCAGGTAAATTTGGTTTATATCACTAAAGAGATCCTTTTGTGTATGTGTGTCTCTATTATGGATTGAAGATTTTCTTAACGATATATACACAATGAATGATTTGATTAAAGGGTAATAATCATGAAGAAACATTTAACTCTCTTGCTGCTAATCCGGAGATGCACTTTCCTACTCAGGACATGAACATTACAAATCAGGTAAATCTGGTTTATAAAGAGATCCTTTTGTGTATGTGTGTCTCTATTATGGATTGAACATTTTCTTAACGATATATACACAATGAATGATTTGATTGAAGGGTACTAATCATGAAGAGACATTTAACTCTCTTGCTGCTAATCCGGAGATGCACTTTCCTACTCAGGACATGAACATTACAAATCAGGCAAGCTTGTTTCTATCGCTGAAATATTCTTTTTGACCTTAGATTACTTCCATGTAAAAAAGTCATGACAAACAATTGATATTTGAAAACTGATTGCATAGGAACATGTAGTTTTGACCTAATTATTTTGATAGTTTTACTTGAACTTTATCACCTAGCTAGAAAACACGTCATATCTGTTAAAATATTGAGACGTATAATGTATTTTTCCAGTTTTCTATTTATACACGTATTTACCTATTATATTTAATTAAATTTATGAAATGTTACGTTTGGATTACAGTACCCAACTTCTGATATCAATTTTATTTACTGTTTTGTGTTTGTATATTTTATAGGATCATGACAACGATGAAGACATCATGAACTATTTATCATCGATCCTGACATGAATTGAGAAAGCTCTCCCAGTTTCGTTGACTTGAACATTTACATTAAGCATTTTTAACAAGTTCGGTGGTGCTTTCATCATATTCAAAACTGGGGCTATCTATTTATTTAGTTTATATGTTTAACTGGCTGTATTGAGGAAATATGAAAACATTTAATATGTAAGTTTCCTATAAAATATTTTTATGAAGCTAGAGGTAATTAGTGCTTAACAAGTCTTCAATATTTTTTCCCCAACAATATACATTATGCATTTGAACTCGGACCTGATAATGAAACTAACACCTTTACATCAACGATGCTAGCAGCTAAAAGATAGACTACATATCCCGACCAAGTCTTAAGAGTTATCTATAGATATACTTGGGTTATAAACTGTTACTGAAATATGATAGATTACTAGTAAATATGTTTTCTGTTATATTGCAGTGTAGTACTTTATTAGGTTTATAACGCTTCCTTGGAAGTTTATGGTTTGTTTCAACGGTTTGTCCCTATCTATTTAACATAGATTGTCTTGTCATGGACCGTTTGAACTGTCGCTGTTACAAGTTATAACACCACCACATTTACTACTTACTGGTGTGGCAACTCATTAACATATAGTTCAACACTTGCTTGAATTGTTTTGAGATTCTCAATAAAAATTATGAGTTTACGAAATACATGAAAAGAAGAATATATCTATTGAAGATTTGTAGTTAAAGAAGAAAATCAGAACCTTCTCACACGATTAACTTAGGTCTCTATTGGTTGAAGCTATCCTTAAGGATATAAGCCTACGACACAACTAGAATTTGATAGGGTAATTAAACCTAAAAGTTCAACCACAAAAACATGCACAATTAGAAAGAACAAAACCCACATATATTACAAAAATCTAAAAAATATAGATCAAACATTATCGTGTAAGGTACAGTATATGTATATACATATACTAATCAAATGATACCCATTTGAATTTTGGATGGAGCGTTTTAACCGTTTTAGCCTCGGCCGCATAGGTGGCATTGGAATCAAACGTTTCCCATCTCGTGGTTATGATAACCGGAGGAACTGGCGATGAGGCCGTGCATTTTCTCGACGTTTCCTCATCAACTGTCACCACATCTCGTTCCTTGTGTTGTGCTTGTATTTGAGGTTTTAGCTGCGGTTGTGTTTTAGGTTTCACTTGCGTTTGAGGTTGCAATGAGTTCTTGATCTTCAATACGTCTAGTACCTCAACATACTTCTGTAGTCTTTCCTCCTTACATATCATTTATTCGAATTAAGAAAAAGAAAATTGATTATCAGCTGCACAAACAATACTTCACCACATAGTCACACATTTTGGACAAAAGTAATATATTAAAATTTTAAAACTATATAAATCATATAATAATATCGTGTTATAAAATACTAATTCTTCTTTAAACCAAGAAGCTCTATGCCTAGGTCCATAGTAACAAGTACCTGCATCTTCTTCTTCAGTTTAATATCTCCATCGCCTATAATCGCATCTAGCTTGACCAACTGATTCATCAACATCTCTAGCAAATTCTCTAGATTCTCCTCTTCAACTTTCACTCCTTTACCAATCACTACATCAAACGCCGACAGCTAAAATCCAAAAAAAAAAAATTATAATCTTATTACGATATATTAATTAAATTTGCGGGAAATTTGAAATTCAGTTATACTTTCTCGGCGAGTCTATCGGCTTGGAAGCTAATGTCGGATATTGATTTATTGGCTTTCTCTTTAGCGACCAGTTTCCTCATCTCAAGGAAACGTTTCTCCTGAGAAATTGGATCTTCTTTGAGAACAAGTCTCGAACCATCTTTGACACCACAAAGATCAAGAAACATCTTGGAATCTCTTTCTTTGTCTTTGTATAGAATCTTCATGTCTTGATGATGAACTCCTGTCTTAACAGACAATCTCTTCTTTAATTCCCCTGTTAAAAAATTCAACAACAAGAATATTAGGAAAATAATAATAATGATAATTTGCACAAAGAAATTGTTATCTGTTTTTGTTTTACCGAAAGTAGATTGAGAGTTGATACTGATCTCGTGATGGACCGACCCGTATTTGACCCGAACACGAATGACATGTGGTACGTTGGAGCTATCATCTGTTCGTCTCTGTACAACCATTCCTCCAGGTCGGAGCTCCCATTCACCGTAGCCGGCGTCGGTTGTTCCAATTGTCATTTTCATCATTTTTGTTATCCGATCGGAAATTCCAAAGTGAAGACTTTTACATAAACAAAAAAAAATACTAGAGAGAGAGAAAGAAAAGAGAAATAGTGAAATGATGATGAGGTGAACACGATCAAGAAGAAGAGAGACGAATACTAAAGAAAGAAGAAGAAATGTTAAAAAGATAATAAAGATTTATTTTGGTCAAATAAATAAAGAAATCTCTGGACAAAAGGGAAGTAAATATACTCTGCGTTTTAATAATTTAATTTTCTATGCTTCCGGACAGGAACTCGTGGAAGAAAAAACATATAAAAAATCATAAAACCATTTAAAACTTTTTACAAAAATAAATAAGTGAATAATGTGATTGTTAGTTGTTATGTCTCATTATCAGTCATCACAGTCACAGACACATACATAAATCAATATTAAATACTACTGTATATAATATGTTGTAACTCAACATATTTTATTTGTTGAATAATAACGAAACTAATGTCCCCAACACGTATGTTTATTTTTCATCTGTGTCAAGTCGTGTTCTACATTTCTGAAGTACAGGTAAGCTATTGAACCAACTGAAACAGTAACTTGGATTACACGTCATCGCTCAGCTCCGACAAACTCTGTAACCTTTAATGGCTATCTCGCAGATCCACATTGTCTCAAACTTTCGTCGGTGACGGTGCCTTGTGTCCTCTCCCCAAGGTCCATGGCAGATCAAAAACACACGCGAGCTTTTCACTGAACCTCAAATATATAACTTGTAATATAGGGAGTTGTTCAAAAAAAAAACTTGTAATATAGGATATATTCCGTATCAGATAGTTGTCCTTATAACAACAAATAGGGTTAAGAATTTATATATTCAGAACTTGAGGTCAATTACAAGGGTGTGGTCTGATGGCGCATAGGTTCCAAAAGTTCCAAAAGTTCTTGGATTCAAATCCGTGTCAACTCAAGTTTATCCATCTGTGACCAGACGACAGGGTATTCTCTTTGCGAATAACCAGATCTGGTTTATATCGTGGATCAGACCCTAAGACTAGTTCTTTGGGTGACAGCCCGCCGGATAGCACATGTTATCAAGAAAAAAAGACTTGAGGTCAGTGACCAATAACACAAGAACTATCAATTACATAACTTGTCATAGTCTTGTACTTGGGTTTGAGTTTGACATTGTCCAAGAACATGAGTTTTTTTTTTAACTCTTAGGCCTAAAATGATGATTTAGTTATTGATATGGGCCTAAAATGATGATTGAATTATTAATATGGGCCTAAAATGATGATTGAGTTATTGATATGGGCTTTGTGAGCTAAGCCCATTAAAGGGAACTGCAAAAGGCTAGGGCTTCCTTTAATATATTTTCAAATTGCTGTTGTCTATAAAAAATTTGAAAGGCAAAAATAAAGTGGATATTTGTCGTAGCCCCACTCATTTACAGCTGCAATCATTGGCATAGTTACCATACATGCACCGTAGAAGATCACACCTCTTAATCCAACGATCCGAAACAAAACTACCTTTATAGATCACGCGGTCACAATCCACCACGCGATCATAAGATCCAAAGGTTACCAATCCATCAAGCGATACTTGTTATCACACACTCCACACGTGTCAGTATCAACCAAACAGGTAGGTGACCGTCACCGGCTCGTCCGGTCAGTTTGGACTCCTCTGCGATTCTGTATAATAACCCGAAGAGCCTGTCTCCAACTTTCTTTTTCCTCTCTCTCCCTCAAATCAAATTTTCCAGCTTGAAAAAAAAATATCTTCTTCTGTGTATTTTCGATTCGGTTTCGGTTTAAAGGTTTCTTCTTTATAGTCTGTGTAGTGATTTTGACTTTGGTCCTTATGCTCTGATCGAAAGCTTATACACTTCAGTGTCTTCTTCTCGGTATGTTTCGTTTCTTCCTGCTTTCTCTGATTTGTCCTTCTTCTAGGGTTTAGTTTTTGTGTTCTGTAATGAAATTTTTCAAAAAAATTAGTTTTTTTTTTTAATTTTTGATTTCAGTTTGAGGTTATTGCGAGAAGTGATTGTTAGATTATGTTCCTTAAAAAAAAATTAGGGTTTTTTTTATCACATAGTTTTGAGTTTAATGTCTGTTTTCTTTCTCTTGTCGGAACACCAGATTTAGGGTTTTTTTTTTGTTTGTTGATTAAAAAATATGATCTTTTGTAGATATATCGATTAAAGGAACCGACTTTGATTGATTTGATGGCTGGATTGACTCCATCGTCTTCAACCTCAGGGATCTTCTTCCAAGGAGGAGGAGGAGGAGGAGGAGACGATGAATCGCAAGGCTTCATGAACTCTCACTTCACTTCCTCTAACTCCCTCCCTGGATGCGGCTACCACCACCAAAGCCTCAGCGAGATGCACAACAACAACCCCGCCGCTATGATGAGCGTCTCCACCCCCGGAGCTAGCTCCATGGTCACAGACGCCAACTCAGGAGGAGGAGGTGGTCCTCTCTTGCAGCGTAGCGCTAGCATCAACAACGAGTCCTACATGCGTCTCCCCGCGTCCCCGCTGTCCTTCTCCTCTTCCTCCGTCGCCGACGGGTCCACCGTCGTGCAGCGGCCTCACCCGCCTCCCCCTCACCACGATCCCGGGCGAGGAGGAGGAGGAGGATCCAGCGCCACTTCTCGGCGTGGCGCGGCCTCTGAGGGTTACTTTCAGGACCCGACGCAGGCGAGGAAGAAGCCGAGAGTGGAGACCAAACAGGACGACGCGCTCCAGCAGCAGATTCTGAGGCAGTGGCTTCAGAGGCAGGAGCTGCTGCATCAACAGCAGCAGGGGCAGAACCCTCAGCTACAGCTTTTGCTTCAGCAGCAGAAGATGAGGCAGCAGCAGCAGCAGTTCCTCCAGTCCTTGCCGCCTCTGCAGCGGATTCAGCTCCAGCAGCAGCAGCAGGTTCAGCAGCAACAGCAACAGTTACAGCAGATGCAGCAACAACAACAACAACAAGGAGGTGGGCAAAGGGCTTATGAGAACAGCGTCTGCGCTCGGAGATTAATGCAATACCTTTATCATCAGCGCCAAAGGCCTTCTGTGAGTATATATATATATATATATGTATGCATGTTGGTTCTTTGTTTATACTACAGTTACTTACCTCTTTGGTGGTTTTTGGTAGGAGGGAAGTATTGTGTATTGGAGGAAGTTTGTGAACGAGTACTTTTCACCACGTGCAAAGAAGAGATGGTGTCTCTCTCATTATGACAATGTTGGCCATAACACACTTGGTGTTTCTCCTCAGGCTGCCACGGTTTGTCTTCTTCCCACCTCTCTCTTTTTTCAACTGGTTTGTGCTCGTTTATACCACTAATACTTGTTTGATTATCCTAAAATCGGTTTAATTCGGTTTGAAATTGGCACACACTCATGTATAAATCGGTTTAATTCGTTTTAGATTGATCTAAATTAGTATACATTTGTTAAAGTAATTAATAATACTAGTATAAATCCACATATTTGTCTAATATCTTTTGCTTTTTTATATAGAATTATGATATAATTCAATCAAAATAATATATACATAAAATAAATCATTAATTTTCTTGAACATTGTACATGATTTAATGCTATTTGCAGGAAGAGTGGCAGTGTGATCTTTGTGGTTCTAAATCAGGAAGAGGATTTGGTAAGTTTCCAGATTCAGCAACACTGTTTATATAAAAACATCTTTTCACCTCTTAATAACTTTTTTTTCTATCTCTTATGATGGAATCTGCAGAAGCAACGTTTGATGTGTTGCCAAGGCTCAACGAGATAAAGTTCGCAAGCGGTGTCATCGACGAGCTTCTCTACCTAAGCGTGCCCTCTGAACGCAGGTTCCCTTCCGGAATCATGGTGTTGGAATACGCAAAGGCCGTTCAGGAGAGTGTGTACGAACACATCCGTGTTGTCCGCGAAGGCCATCTCAGAATCATATTCTCCCAAGAGCTCAAGATCCTCTCGTGGGAGTTTTGTACTCGTCGACATGAAGAGCTGCTCCCTCGTCGCCTTGTAGCCCCACAGGTTAAATAACATTCTTTTTTGTTTTCCTTGTAATCTTTAAAACTCTTTAAACTTAACAAAGCTCTTTGTCTCCTTTCAGGTGAACCAGTTGCTTCAGGTTGCGGAGAAGTGTCAGAGCACAATTGATCAGAGTGGGCCAGATGGGATCCATCAGCAGGATTTGCAAGCAAATAGCAACATGTGAGTCAATGAATCTAAAGACAACTTCTACCTTTCTTCTTCTTTGTTTCTTGATATAAAAATGTTTATTTGCTCTACAGGGTCATGGCTGCTGGACGTCAACTAGCGAAAAGCTTGGAGTCACATTCTCTTAATGACTTAGGCTTCTCCAAACGCTATGTTCGGTGTTTGCAGGTAACTTTCTATTTATAGTAACTTTTCCTAAGTTCATCTCTTTACATCTTGTTTTTTTTCTTTCTTATTATAGATCTCTGAGGTTGTAAGCAGCATGAAAGATATGATTGACTTCTGCCGTGACCAAAAAGTTGGTCCAATAGGTAAATAAACCTAATCCATATGCATTTATTTATTTATTTATTTGTGTTTCTTTTTTCTTTGTGTGCTTATTTAAAGCTTTTGCTTACAATGTGCAGAGGCTTTGAAGAGTTATCCTTATCGAATGAGGGCAGGGAAGATGCAGATGCAGCAGGAGATGGAGCAAGCAGGTAATGATGCTAGAGGGCTTCCACCTGATAGGAACAGTCTCAACAAGCTAATGGCCTTGCGCAATAACAACAACGGTCAGGGCTCTGCACAAGCTGCCGCCTTTGCTCTTACCAACTACCAGACCATGCTAATGAAACAGAATCACCCGGAGCAAACCACCAGCGGCGGACTACTACAACAAGAATCATCAAGAAACATGAGCCCATCTCCGAGCTATAATGGAGCTGCTGCTGGTTCTTTGTTGACTGGTTTTGCGCAGAGCCCATCGATGAGCGGTGTTTCTTCTCCTCAGAGGCAAATGCCAAGCTCCAGTTATAATAGCTCAGCTCATCAGCAATACCAACAACCTTCCTGTAGTGGCAGTAACCAAGCGATGGAACAACAACAGCTGATTCACCAGATATGGCAACAGATGGCAAACACCAACGGTGGCTCCGGGCAGCAGCAGTCGCTCTCTGGTCAGAACATGGGAAGAAACAGAACAGATTATGTGCCCACAGCGGAAACACCAAGCAGTTCCAACAGGTTCAGAGGCATGAAAGGGCTAGACCAGAGCCAGAGCCAGAACCAGGAAGCTATGGTCTCTTCTAACAACACATCATCACTCAACTTTGGTGATAACAACGGTTTCTTTAGCAATGGGGTTGATGAAAGCATGGAGTATCCTTGGAAGGCATGATGAGGAGGAGAAGCTGGTAGTTTAGTCTATGTTTGTCTTTTTGTAAAGAACTGAGAGTACTAAAAGACTTAGAGACCATCTTTAGGTTATGTGAATCTCTTGAGGAGAGTTCTCATCAAATGTTAACTTTGTCCACCTGGTGGTGTTGCTGAACTCTTAGAGAAAAGCTTCTGTTTTTATGAGGTTATATTGGAAAATGTTGACTAATTCTGGAAAAAGGAAGAATGTTTGTTCTTCAAGAACTCAGATTTTTGTATCTTCACATTCTCTGTTAGTCTAAGTATACTTTAATGTTTTTTGTATAGGCTCAGATTTGGATACGTATGTTGATGCTGTGACGAAAGCTCTCTGCTTTACAGTCTATAAAACTTAAATCTCTGTGCTTTCGTTGCTAAATAGGAACTAAAAATACTTGTAGTAAAGATTCTGATGTCAAAAGCTTTACACTTTGAGCTGAAAAATCACATCTTTATCAATTACCTTGTGACTCTTTCTTGCCTATAGCGGCTCTTCAGCGTTGCATTGAAATGGTTCATTCATTACACAGGTTTTAAGTGGTAAAAGGATACTTTTTTAATCTCTTTTCTTATTAGATTTAGATGGAAACGTTTTGTGTTGTTATTGTCTTCCATATCTATCCTCTAGGTTCTTATAAGAAGTATGTTAGTGGCTCAAATCTAGATTTATATATGAGTTAAATCTGAAAACTGCATTTGGATTAAAAGATATTATTTGTTTTCCCATTATCTTTCTGCCTAATTTAAACAGGTGGGGGCACATCCATCGTTGTAGCAACAGTTTTGATCCGGTCATCAACAGTTCCTCTCTTTATCAAACAAATGAAAGACACCACAAAGTTATCCTGCTTTGTTCAAAGAGTAAGCTGCTTTTTTTTTTCTTTTGTAAATTTAAAAGTAACTGAGATAGGTTTCTGAAAGAATCCAAACCCATATGTTCCACATAAAAATACACTCTACTCTGTTTATGATATACAGATGTGGTGTCACTCCATTCACTCCAAATGAAAGGGATGTTGATTCAGGGACCTCTGTTCATCTGCTTCTTCCACATAAATACACTCTATGCTGGCGATGTTTCTTTTAGTCTCACTCAATACCTGAGCTACCTCCACCTCCTCCAGGTCAACAACCTTCCTTTGACCTGTTTGCAGCTCTCAAAGAAAATGAAGGCCATGACACAGGACTGTACACAGCACAAGACAGGATCACCTTCGCCAGTAGTAAACCTTTGTCATCGTTCAGTAAGAGGGTCAAGGCTTTGGAGAGCCAAGTTAAGGGAAGGAGGAAGAATAACAGCAGCAAGAAGAGATGATCCGTTTTACTGTTTTTTGTTAGGGGGCTTAAAGGAAAAGAGATAGTAAAAGCTTTTGATTCACGTGTCTAAAAATATCTCTAATGTAATGGCACATTATTTTTCACTCTATAATTTACACTAAAACAAAGTGACTCTATTATAGAATAACTTTTGCTCCAATGGTACACTCTATAATAGAATTACTCTTTAACTCCAAATATAGAGTAAAAGAGTGACATTCCTCTATATATCACTATATTATAGAATAACTATATTATAGAGTATACCATTGGACCAAAAGTTACTCTATAATAGAGTCACTCCATTTTTAATGTAAATTATAGAGTAAAAAATAGTGTACCATTAGAAATGCTCTAAGAAAATGAGAACAACTTTATACTTCATAGTTTGTTACTCATTTTTGAAGAAACTAATTGAGCAATTTAGTAAATAAATAATCGTCATTACAAATCGTCAACATAATAAATTATCTTCTCCCTTTCAAAAAAAATGTTTTAGAATTTTCACACATTAAAAACATATTAAAAGTTAACTATAAATGTATTATTTTATAATTAACTATGTTAATGAACACAACTAATTACTTTGAAAAGTAGTTATCTTCTTAAAACAATTTTGTAAAAAAAAAAAGATCTTAAAAGAGTACAATTTATATAGGAACATGTCCTTAAGTTGGAGAGTTGCAAGTTATACCTGTCTGACTAAAATAATTATCGAATCTGGAGAATCTAATGTTCCAAATTCCAATTTCATCAAATATTTAATGGTTTTCAGAACGAAAAAATAAATAAAAGTCCAAAAGGGAAAGTACAGAAAAATCTATTGAAAATAAATCACAGAAAAGGAGCGATTAATCAAAAACAAACTGTTAAGAGAAGAAAGTCAAAAAGATTAATTGATAGAAACTTCTCGAAAGACATATAGGACACGTGCTGACTGTCTGAAAGCTTAACACATTTAATCTGAGCCGTTTAATTACAGACTCTCTGATTGGCTAGAAGATTATAGTGTCTCAGCCACGGCGTCTCCCCTCCTCCTATCGCCGCCGTCTTCACCTGAGAAGCTCCTTCACTTCTCGTCCGTTTCAGTCCTATCGAAACACCAAACAGCCTCGGGCTCGCTTCTTCCTCAACCTCCACGTGTTGACTGCTACTAGATCCGGCGTAGGTCGACATGAGCGTAAAGATGTTACCGTAGAGAGACTTCATCTGAGTGAGGTCACGGTTAAGCTGTATGTTCTGACTCCGAAGCCTCTCGTTCTCCTCCAACAGCTCAACGGACAAACCACCGCACGGAGACATGGTTTGATCTTCTCCTGAGCTACTCGACGGAGACACGACGGCTTTCTCAGGCTGCTGATGCGGAGGAGAAACAGCTGCTTGATGATGAGGGTTCAGTTTCCGACGCTGGATGTCGCGGAGGAGACGCTTCTCTCCTCTCCTGAAGGAGTCGTTTGAGAACTCCCACCGATCCGGTACGACTTTCTTGAACCCCTGCGAACCGGAACCAGGATTAAACCGAAGAACAATACAAATAGACAAAACAAAACCGAAGATAGACAGTCACGTACATAAGTGTTGAGCTGGCGGACGAAGCTGGAGAAGTTGCTGTGTTTGAAGTGTTTAGGAAGCAAGTCTTTGGCGAAGTCTGTCGGGTTCCAGACGACGAAGGAGGAACCATCTTCGTTCCATGATATAACGTCGTTGATGGATGGCTCTTCCACGAGGTTAAAGGTTTTGGTAAGAAACGGCGTCAGGGCAGTTCTCTGAGATTCACCGTTAGACATCATTTTCAGATAAAAGATTGCGAGTTTGGAAGGTTACCATTTAGAAACAAAGACAAAAAGCGTGCTTTAAAGTCACGAAAGAAGAAGAGAGAGGAAGGTCGAGAAGCTGCTTATTGTTTTTAAATTGCTTCACGAAACTTCTTCTCCATGTTTATTCCATCATTTTCTGTGTCCATAGTGGTGGGCCATTTACTTTATCCCGTTTTTATTATTTGGGAGATTATAAAATACTCTTCACTAACATAACTAGAAATGGCATACGTTTCAAGGTAAGGATGGCCTGTTACTTTTTATAGAACCATACAAAACCCATACCAAATGGCCAGACCAAAATGAGTAGATAGAATACTGTTTAATTTTTTCTAAAAACCTTATGTACATTGTCCATCAATAATATATATAAAACAATAAAAAGACTTTAAAGAGATCTCTGCAAGAGATTTAAAAAACTAAATAACAAAGAACCGAGACCAACCTCCATCTAACAACTCCAACCATCATTTCTACTACTTATGAAAGAGCCTTTCATATTCTACCTATATTAAATACCTATATATAACCCCCTTTTGTTCACTTTATTATTATTCGATATTAATAGGGTGGTGTTGCTAAAATATTCTAAACGGTGACAAAATACTCCAAAAATTGCAACTCTCTTTTTCTCCAGGCTCCACCATCAACCTCTCCTCCTGATTTGGGTTTCTACGTCTCCCTGCGTTACAAAAACACCAAATATAATTTCTATATGGTACTGATATAAACTTGGTTCTCTGTCTCCTTTGTCTGTCTCGTGATATGTTCTGTTATTAGTTAAGAAGCATGCATACCTCGGCTTGTAGTTGGTTCTTTTGGTTCAAGAGTTCGCTGGACAATGAAGGATTCGATGCAGACTTGGCGTCCTTTGCATCTGATCCTTCCCCAACAACTGCTACTTCTTCCTCACTCCTACAGCTTAGAGTTCCCGAGTTCATCTTCATGACTACCTCTTTCGTGTATATGAAGATCTTGCGAACCATGCAACAAAACTCCCTGTGCATCAGTAATAATATTATCAGTGTTATAAAGAAAGAACACCACAGATATACATTGACGAATAGGAGATTGAATTATTGAAAAAAACTGCAAAATCTTACTGCCATGGATCGTCTCCAACGAGCATCATATCATCTTCATCATCTGTGTAAACTACCAGCCAATCCTTCTTACGAGCCATCAACTCTCCATTGAACTCAAACAGCATATCCAATTCAGCTATTAACTCCTCGTAGTTCTGGAACTTTGAGAGATCCACTGACCGGCCAAGCACAATCCCCTGCTTGTGAACCTTTTCAAAATAAAACCAAAGTGTGGTGTATATTAGTCAATAGTTTCTTCAAGGGTTCCTACAAGCTCATAATAGCAAAGAAAACTCACCTTTGTGCAACTCCTACTTGAGTTTGTTTTACAATGACCGTCCTTTGCTTGGGATGGTTTGCTTTGTTCACGATGATCATTTGTCGATTTTGACCCTTTTGAGTGATCAGAAAGATCCTGAACCCTCGGAGATGCCAGCTGTGTAAACCCAGAGGTCTCATTCAACTTGTTTCTCTGAGACATAGTTGAATCGGTCTTATTGACGTTGTTGACCAGAGGAATGCCAAAAAGCCTGCAGTTCCCGTCTCCTGGCTTTGCCGTCTCCTCTTGAACCACCGCAGGTTGTTTCGTCACATTCTCCCTAGCCTGAGCTTGTGCCTGAGCTTGCGTTTGAGCATGAACCGCTTCCTCAAAATAATTCAAAGCACGGGGACGTATTGGCCAGTTACTACCAGCAGTCTCAGTCGTCAGAGCATGAAGCACTGGATATTCCCCATATCTGGCATTACCTTGACCTTGGGTGAAAGAGGCATCAGATGCTGCGGGGATCTTAGGAGATTCATGTAACTTCAGGGAAAGACCAGAGTGCATCATCTGCCACTGGTTAGCAAGATAATCAAATTTGGCATCCTGTTCACTAAGGATTTTCTTTGCAGTCACTGAGGGTGATGATGAATGGTTGTCATAAAATGGTATTTGATGACCATGGGACGGATCTCCGTTCGCCCCAAAGCCAGAAAGCAAATCCGTGTAACTCGCTTCATGCCTGCCTGAGGACATCCAGTTATCATATCTTCTAGAAGCCACATCAACCTTGTCATCATCCGCTGAGGATTGCCACACAACAGAAGTTTCAGGAGCATCACACTCTGCACTCTCAGTATGCTTTGTTCTCAAGGTCGGGTATTCTTGACCTTGCAAGACCCTTGAAAGTCCACTTGCCGGTAGAGGGTATAAATTTGCCTTAGATGAGCCTGTTATGTGGACAATGAATTAGTCTTCCACTTTTAACGAGTTTGCACACACTAATATTGTCAGTAAAGAAGACTTTTACCTTCTTTTATGTGCATGGAAGAGTCAGGAGATGAAGGAGCCATATTAGATCTGGGCCTCTTAGGCCTAGCCATGGGGACAGGACTCAAAGCGGGAGGAGCAAGAGCTGGCTCTATTTTCCACGGAGATACTCTTTCAGGGCGAGGAATAGTAGAAGTCTCATCCCATCTTACCTGAAAGAAAATTGAGCATTTAGCATTTATCACACTAGCAGTGCCAAAAAAAAAAAAAAAAAAAAAGCATTTATCACACTATAACACTAATCTTGATCTTCTTCTGGGAACTAGATCATCTATACCTTGAGGGATCGCCACTTTGATTTTGCCCAACTCCTGGGGTCAGAGTCTTCAATCCCAACAATTGTGCCAGTAAACCTAATACAAGTCAATACAGTCAGTGAGCTTCGCCTTCCACAGTATACAACATATAATGGAATACCCGTAAGACAGTGAAAACTTTACCTCTGCTCAGGAGCCTCTTCGCCTTCAAATCTCATTTTAAACCTCATGCCTATGGAGTAGTTTTTCTTCACAGACTCCATATACTGATCAAACGGAACAATAAACTCAGATGGACTGGTCCTGTCGCAAACAAAACCCCAATGCAAGAACAATTAGTAAGACATCAGACATTGAGACCAAAAAAAAAAAGCAAAGGCTCAAAGCTGTCATGTTAGCTAGAACAAAACGAACAAAACCTTGGTTTATAGTAGACTGTAAACATGGTTCCAGTTGAAATGGCGTGCCACGCGGTGGCCAACACTCCGAGATGCATGCTGTGGCTCGATATAACAGAGGATGGCACATTTCCCTGTTGTCGCATTGCACGCCTAACACCCACACGTAATTCTCCATTCTCACCTCTACACAAGAACTAAATATTTCAAACCAAACGGACAAAGAAAAAAGAAACTGACGCAAAACAAATTGAAGAATATCATGAAGATAAAAAAATAAATAGACAAACCTTAGAAATATAAATGCATCGCCTGCAACCAACCTCTTTGAGCTAACAAACACGCTCCATCCACTCTGAAGCAAATGTCTCCGTGGTTGACCTGGTAATGGTATAACATCAACAACCAAGTGTTTGAGTACACAAAGTAACAGAAAACAAAATACTCCCTCTGTTTCATATTATAAGTAGTTTTAGAGAAAAAAGTTTGTTTCAATATAAGTTGTTCTCACATGTTTTTTTTAATAATTGTATAACCAATAAAATAACACATGTTTTTTAATAATTGGTTAAATTTATATATTAAATGATACTTTTTGAAAAAAATAACAAATTTCTTAATATTGATGACTTTAACTAAATCTACTTAACATATAGAAACAGAGGGAGTACAAAAAAATACAAAAATCCTATACCTCGGAAAATATGCCTGAAACGCCACTCATTTGCATGCAAATCTTTTGCAACCAACTCCTGAGTAGGAGGTTGAAGTGACATATCCTGTAAAAAGAAATAAAAGAAACAAAGCCTGAATTAAAAGACCATCTTGAAACAAAATTCAAGGAAAACAGATAACTGAAACACCAACCAGAGGTGGGAGACACTCATCCGCATGCCGCCTCAGCACAGAAAACCCACCATGTGTACTCGTATCAGACGCAGTCAAGGTTTTGCAGAACGAGTGCACCTGAAACCTCGGAGGCGGTGGAAGAGGTGGCGCCTCTTTCTCAATCGCATTCTCATCTTGCTGTAAGAAAAAGAAACAAACAAAAACTTTGAAAAATAAGATCATACTATACACTCACTCATAATTAAAAAAAACAAAGCATACATTAGGCTCGGGAAGAAGAGTGATCTGCGCATAAACTTCGTCGGTGTCTACCTCTGCCTGTAAAAAAAAAAACTATAGTTAGACTCAAAAAACAAAACTTTTTACCAATGAATTGAGAGAAGAAGAAAGACTCTACCTTCAAATCAACGTTAATGACTCGACAAAGAAGCTTAGAAGGAAGATCATAAAGAGGCATCTGATGCTCAGCCGCCTGGTTAGTCGATGCCTCCACCTAACCACCACACAAAAAACGACAAATTTTTTTTAAAAAGATTAGAAAAATAAATAAATAAATAAATAAAAGATTGAAAAATCAGACCTGCTCGATGTGTCCCTGAGGGAAGTAGAAGACTCTATCATCTCGTCTTGGAACCGTCACGAGCGGACCTGCACAAGCGTGCCACAGCTCTCTATAGATAGCAGCTTCTTGATCAACTACACACATAAGCAGACCAAATAAAAGTCAGTCTATAAACCAAAACCAAAGCTAATTAAAAAAGTATATATAAAAAGTCAGAAACGGTAGACTGGACTTACCAACACGGTTTAAATGACTATTTTGCCCTTCTCCTGCCACCACGACCACGGAGGATACGGCGTCGTTTTCTCCTCCGTGATGATGATTACCTTTCACTGAACTCGTCATCATACCAACAGCTCAGCTCAGATCTGCTTCATCTGGTGTCAAAAACAAGCAAACGAAAACGACACTAGAATCTGCGTTTCACTTGATTCTTCTCTTTCGTCTCTAATTCTCTCAATCACCAGCTTCCTCTTAACATTACCAGTGAGATTAAACCCTAGAAATCGAACGAGCAAGCCACTCAAATTCAAACCTCGATTCAGAGATAATAACACCTCTCTTTCTCTCTCTCTCTACACTCGCTTATCGGAGTCGGGACGGTTGTTGTTCATCGACGACGACGAGCCTAGTGACTTTGTTTCTCTCTCTTCTTCTCTCTAGTTTCTCTCTCTTTTCTTTTTTTTGGTGTGTGTGTTTTGTTTTTCTGGGTGTGAGGCGACCAAAGGCTTAACCACGGAGTAAAGTTTTCAACCGCGGTGAACTTCTAAGTTCTAACCATATGGTAAACCGGTATTCGCCGGTTAGTTTTCCCCTTTCACACTGGCTATTCCCGGTTTTGTAACCATTTTCGGGGGACCAGGGTCTTCGAGACCTCACAATGCCAAAGACAAGTCACGATTTTTTTATTTTATTTTTCTTTTTTTTCATTTTTATTAATATACCGTCGCGTCGTAGAATAATAAATTTTTTGATCCGTCAAAACTGATTTCGAATATTTTGATATTTGCCGTAATCCATATTTTCAAAATACAGAAAATTAGTTTTATATTATTATATACATATGAATATATTTATAAATAATCATAATTATTTAGTTTATGTACTAGTTATAGAATTTTAATATCTTTTAAAAAATTAATTTTTACATATCTAAATCCAAATATTCACAGATAATACAATATTTAAATAGATATCCGAAAACCACATATCTAGTTCCAAATATTAAATTTACGGGTTCTGTATTTCATGCCCTCAAACTTTTTCGTTTGTTTAGATCTGTCCCACAAATATCATTGTTTTTTTTAACTTTGGATAATTATGCTATTACAAACTACAAAAATATTACAGAAGATTTTACAGCCGACAATTATATATGTCATTGACTGCATCACCTCACTTGAACCATCCTATCGGATCCATGTTTGACGGTATTCCTTGCGACATGCTGCAAAATCTCTTGTAAGCATTTTTTCTCTTAATTCGCATAATTTCGTCTTTATTGTGATTCGAAACATATATTTTTTGGTGTAGAAGCATTAATGAATCTTTAGTCAAACCACTTGATCAAGGAACTTCCACTGAACTCTTAGCAAATATCATTGCTATATTTACTTTTTCTTTTGAAAAACAAATGAAGAAATAAATATTTTTACTTCATTGATTTATACAGTATGTTAGGTAATAACTTGAGGAACACGTAGTTGAAAATTAATCATCTGTTTGGACCCTAAAAATACTTAAACCATCGGTTGAAACTAGGGGTAGAGGAAATAAAATGTGGTAATGAATTGTCTAGATGCTACTAATATAGATTAGCAAGAAATAAACGCAAGCTTTACTTTTGTAGACGGGTCGCTAACTCGTCGGGCTTTTATTGGTGTTAAAGAGATAACGGTGTTTTTCACACAGAGCGTTTAATGAGAGAGGTGTTGTGTTTTCATTGGGAAATGGCCTTGTCGTGCTGTGAACAGGCAGGTCTGGGTGGACGTAGAGAGATAAGTGAAGGATGGCTACGTGGCACAAGATAAAAAAAGCGTATTTTAGCATTCTCATATTTCAGGTGTCATTTTTAGAGATAGGCATAATATCCGCATCCAAAAAATCAAATACGGAACCGATCCAAAAATCAGGATACCACTAAATTCCGACCCGTCCTTCAAAATGTGGTGTATATGTTTGTGTTCGACTTTTTTTTTTAAAAAAAATAATTTTTATTTTTGCATTTTTTATAATCATATTTTTGTTTTAGTTAAAATCTATTCTAATTAAATTTAGAGCTTTTAATTTTATCTTTTAGAAAAGAAAAATAGTAGACCGATTAAACATATATCAATGGATCATGTTCCTGATTTAATAGAATGAATATCTCAGTTCATGTTTAAATATTCAAAAGGTTCTTTTTTTAAAACTAAAAAACCGGACTATTTTTCAATACCAAAAAAAACAATATCTAAATGCTCATAAACATAATACAATGTTATACTCTTTTAGATCATTACTATTACCAGTGTCGTCTCAATTATTTATGAGCCTCGTTCAAAATATTTATGGGCCAAAAAAATATTAACAATATATTTAAATATTTAATGATGTAATAGAACAATTTAAAAGTTTATATCTCTATTTATATATGTTTGACGTCTTTTGAAATTATAAACTCTAAATTTGATATATATCATTTCTAAAAAAATAAAGTTTTAGATTATAATTATATATTTTTTTCTTTAAAAGTAGTTTTTATTTTATTTGTAGATTCGAACCATATTCAACTACTCTACTTATTTATGCTATTAAATAATTTTGGCTATTACGTTTTATGGTTCTAAGTTACGACATATAATCAACTGTCCACAAGTGAATTGATCCGAATTCTTATATATTATATTTTTTTCTTTAATTTTTTATGTATGATCTTCATAATTAAACATTTTCGGACTATCAATAACTAAAATGATCTTAACATTTTATACATTCATAAATATAATGGGGTGTGGGTCGGTTCTGATACTATACTAGATTTTACAGTGTTTCGAATCTATATATTTGTTAGTATTTTCTCAAAAAAAAAATTTAGGTCATTTCTTAATTTCCGAAGCGAGATATTTTCTTGAGCAATTACTATAGAAAGATAAATCGTCACTCAATGCTTCTGTAACTGTTCATATCGATGTTTTAGTAAGTTAGAAATGTCATTTTACAACAGTCCACGCAAAACGATTTCCGATAAAATTCTTTAACAAAAACAATTATGATAATCATGCATCATGTAACGTATCATCGCATGGCAGTCCAGATGTTACGGATCCGCTCTTATAATGCGAGGCACACTCTCATGTGTCATCTTTTGCCAGGTTTTCAGATCCCATCATTAAAGACTGAATCTCTGCGTTACAAATTCATTTAATTTTTGCTAGAGCAAAAACCACGTCTAGTATAAGACGAAACGGACCATTCGCCATGCATGCTGTTTGCGGACGTATGTATCATCAAACATGTGACAGTTATATCTCAACTTGCAAATATCCCTCTCTAAACTATATTGTATAATATGATTAATGATCGACGCAATTATAATATTTCATATTTAACATCACGTACCCATGAATCAACACCTTGGAAACTTGGAATTGAGTCAAAATAAACAAAGATTTTTATGATCAAGTGAGTGGGTACACGCGATATGATAAAAGAGAAAACGGACGGATAATTTGGGAGAGAAGATTCACGTATAACGCACTTGCTAGAGGTGTGGGACACATGAGTACTGTGCACCATTTGTGTGTGTGGTCTAAAAGCAACAACCATTGTGGGAAACTTTGTCCGTTTAAAAGAAAACCCATTTCTTTAATTTAATTTTTTTAAAAATCCGTTTCTTATCTTATTTCAATTAAGTATGTGGAGTCTTTAAAACGTATACATCATTTCAATATTTAGAAAATCGTAGAAAAGTCATCACCATATGTATATTATACCATGTCAGTTTACAAAATGTTCAAAAAATGATTAGACGATAATTAGATTTTTAATTAAAAATATTGTTTAAACATGCTTAAACCGATTTTTGAATGTCAAGATTTAAATTTATAAAGAAAATTGTTTAAGAAGTTTTTTCTGTTAAGTCAAATTTACCAGTTAGGTACACTGATTTTTAAAACATTGCAATTTGGTAATAAATAATATTTAAATTCGATTTAAGAAAAAATAATAGACAATATTTAAATTCGTTGTAGACTTGTAGTACATGATCACACAGTCAGTTACATACAGCTATCTACTTTTAACTCTTTTTTTCTTGATGATCGATCGGTGCATGACACAAAGCTGGAAAAATAGGGTTGATGGAAAACGAGCAAAGTGTGCCCTATTTTTGTTGTTGTCGTTCCAGTAAAAGATCAAGTTTGGTATACATAATGAATATGACAAAACATATTCGTCAATTATCGAAATTACAGAGACATAATTTGGACTTTTCCAATATAGCAGAAGAGCAACATGAGTTTCCTTGTAGATCCCGAGGAAAAAAAACAAAATTACTGAATCATTCTCTAACACTGTTAATGTGTCAATCACCAACCCGTGATAAGATGTTTTCGGGTTAACCTTTTATTCAGTACTAAGGATTAAAAAATAAATAAAGTGGGGTTGAATTACATATTGTAATACAAAATAATTTAACTAATGGTGGACCGTGGTTTGTTGAACATAGTTATTTATTAAATTTGTGTTTTTATTAAATTTAACCATGCTCTTCTTTTCTCCTAATCTCTCCCATCTTTGAACCCTAACCTACAGACCAACCCCTCCTTTCCTCCTTCCCTTAATTGATTATTTTTTAAAAAAATATTAAAAGGTTCTAAATCTGAATGATCTGTAAATTTTCAAAGATTAAACTTAAATTTTTTCAAGTTAATTTTATTATGAAAACATTTTTTTAATAAAATTGAACTTATAATCCATTAGTAAGAAGATAATACAAATGTTTTCGTCATTATACTAACTCTTCATAGGTTAAACTTATTATTTTCAGTATAATTCACTAAAATTAGTACAAATGTTAATTTTGATTAGATTATTGAGATTTAACTAGTCATCATAATAAATTCATATGTGAGATCTTATTGGCCTTTTCGAACCAAGCTTCTAAGGATCATTTATACTAATTTTTATATCTATATATGTATTTAATATTTTTACGTTTCATATTATATAATGTTTTAGAAAGTTTTTGTTGTTTTAGTATATAAAATATTTTTTAAGTTCCTATATTGATTTTGACTCTATTGAAAAATGTTTAACCAACTATATCTTAGAGTCTTTTTTTATAACTAGCTGAACTATTTTTAGTGTATATAATCCTCCTCTATCATATTATAAGATGTTATGTCTAAAACACAAAAATTAAGAAACTTATTTTTATCTGAAAGTATCACTAAGAACATAAACTAAAAATTGATTCAGCCAATCATAAAAATTGTAGAATAAAATTAGTTGAACAGTTTTATTAAAGTTAAGTTTAACATATAAAGCTGAAAACATCTTATATTTTGAAGCATTAAAATATTTTTTGAAAACATCATATATTATGAAATGAATAGATTATTTTAAATTATTTTTAGAAAAAATATTTTTTTTTGTTTTAAGCCAAAATATGTTACATTATAAAACATATAGAGTATTATATATATTTATACCTTTATATGTATCTTATCCTTTTCAACTAATTATAATAACTTTTGTTAATTACCTTTCTATCATTCTCTCAGAAAAAGGTGAAAATCACAACTTAAAGCTGGACAAAACACACAACGTAAACTTTAAAACGGTCCAGCCATATAAAGCACCTTACCTACCTTCATCTTTAATCACATCTGTTACCGTCTAAAGCAAATTGCAATTAGTTTAACTAGATTCAATCTCCGCGCTACGCGCGGATAAGTGTTTTGAATTAAGTTTGTTTTAAAAAAAAGTAAGTTTGGTTGGGATTTGACTGTAATTTTTTCAATGATTATTATCCAAATAAAAAGTTTAAATTTCGCATGGAAGTAGTGGCGATAGATACTGAATGGATGTAACAAATAAGAAGCAAAATAGGTTCTTTAATTAACGTAAATAACGATAGAAGACTTCATATCCCCTGAAGAATTTTTCTTGGGTGTGGTTCATAGTAGAACAACCTGAAATTTGGATAAGTCAGAACAATTATGTGTATTTAATTGGGTATTAAAATATTGTTTTCAAAGACTAAAAATACATACTTGTTGTAGCTGGGTAAAAATACTTGGCATGTCTTCAAATGTATGCTCCATTGTACATTATTAACCTTGAGAATTTTTTCTTTAAATACGGAGGCGTTTTGATATTGTTGGAAGTTAGGAATTATAATTGAAATTAATACCTGGGTGGGATAGAAGCTCTTTGAAGATCTCTTTGTATACAATGTTTTTTACCTTGAGCTGATGTGAATCTTTGCCTTTGATGATGTTTAGTCCCGCTTTACTTGTGACACGGGAGAGAGCAACATAAAGTTGGCCATGAGAGAACACGGGTTTGGGCAGATATAATATGACCTCTTTGAGACTTTGGCCTTGGCTCTTGTTGATCGTCATTGCGTAACACAATCTGATTGGATATTGCCGCCGACGTAAAGTAAACGGTAGTTTTGTCTCTTCATGCAAGAGGACAATTCTTGGAATCAAGACCTCTGTTCCGATGTGTGATCCAGTGATGATTACTGCCTTTAGGAGGCGATCGCCGACATAAGTTAGGATCATACGGGTACCGTTGCATAATCCCTTCCTTTGATTTATGTTGCGTAGAAGCATAACTGGAGCACCAACTTTGAGCGTCAGCTTATGCGACGGCAGCCCTGGATATTCCAACGAATTGAGGTACTCAACAGCGTATAGTGTATCATTCTGATCGGATCGAGTATCTGATATCTCGAAGCTGTCAGAGCTAAAGTAGTCTCTTGAAACCCCCTCAGTTTGTGAGATGGTGTAGGCATTGATCTCATCAACGGTTTCATTACGGGGGGTGAGTATAGCTTTATCAGTATATGAGGTCTGAGAGGGTGTCAGCTTGGTAACATCTCCGTACGCTGCTTCAACCACTTCTTTTAATGATCCAGCATCAATGTCCTCGATCAACGATCTATCCACATCTATCATTTGTTCGTCATAGTTGTTGTGATCATCAGTAGAATCCAATTGAGAACGGCCTTCTCCGACCTCGAGGAGCCAATTCGAGAACTCCTTCTCATCCTGATTGACTCGCATATTTGTTTTCAGAGAGAACTTGTTGCAGCTATGCCATAGGTATGAGTGACTGATCGAAGCTGATACAGTATCAGCTCGACTTCCTTGAGGAATTACCGGTAGTATCTGCCTAAAATCCCCACCCAGCAGAACTGTCTTGCCACCAAAAGTCTGATCCTTTGCGGTAGGATTTTTCTTAGACATTATATCCCTCAACGTTTTGTCTAGAGCCTCAAAAGCATGCTTATGTGTCATAGGGGCCTCGTCCCAAATAATTATATCGGTTTTCTCGATCAGCTCAGCAAGCATCGTGCTTGGTTTGATGTTGCATAGTTTATCTTCAGAGAGTTTTAAAGGGATATTGAAGCGCGAATGGGCTGTTCTACCGTTGGGGAGAAGTAAAGCAGCTATTCCTGAAGAGGCGACCGGTAGAACTATCTGTTTTCTAGAACGAATTCTTGATATAATGGTCTGGTATAGGAACGTTTTCCCGGTTCCACCTGGGCCATATACAAAGAATAACTTCCCATCCTTTCTATCAACAGATTGTAGGACTGAATCGTAAATCACACGCTGTTCCGGATTAAGCTGTCTGAATTGCTTCTCATGCCGTAGCGTCTCCTCAGCGATATCGTAGTCCATTTCTTGGTTCCACAAATTGTTTCCTAATTCTTTGAGAAGGATCGGTTTGATCTTGGGCATACTTTTAATATCACCCAATGAACGGTCATGCATCCGCATTAACTTTTCCACTTCGA
The DNA here is from genome assembly GCF_000801105.2 of Raphanus sativus. Taxonomy (NCBI): domain Eukaryota; kingdom Viridiplantae; phylum Streptophyta; class Magnoliopsida; order Brassicales; family Brassicaceae; genus Raphanus; species Raphanus sativus. Next base: position 13,059,189 of record NC_079516.1, read on the forward strand.
TTAACGTGTATTGCTCAAGAGTTTCGTCATCGAGTTCCAGATTCGCATGCCCCATAACTCGCTGTCTCTTGTAAAGTATGTCCTCGCTCATTGATTTCCAAAAGTGTTCCCATAGACTTTTAGGGTTGGAAACAAAGCAATTGGTCAGAAACATGACAAACATATCGCGGAGTTGATATGGGGTTGCCGATCTAACACCTTCGGCCATAGTCTCGTGCCACTCGGTATCGTCGTCCAAATATCCCCGAGCATAACAAACTGATTTGAAGTCAGGGTATTTGATATCGTTGAATGTTTTAAGCTCATCATAACTTCTAGGACCCTTAATCTTATTTATGAGAATCCTCAGAAAATAACGATCACCTGATGATGGATGAACAGCAACAATCCTACCAATAGCTTTGCCCTTTTTGCGCTCCATCCACATTTTCGTGTTGCTGTGCCACACAAAATATTCTGGTATTTGTACATACGTTAACGTCCTCGCAAATGCTGACCGTCTGCACAACACCATCCACTCAGTGAACATTGTCTTCTCTATGCCTGGCTTGCGGATCACACGACCGAGGTTATCAGTTTCTTTGACCGTGATATTATGTTCGCCTTCCAAGTGAATAATAAGCTTCTCAACCGATGGTTTTCGTTTGTGTATGTGGAATGCAAACGTCCTCCACATAGCTTCGCAAGCTGATAAATACCGAGCCTCGATAAATTCCTGGATCTCATCCCGTTGTTTGACAACTTTCCCACTTGATGGTCCAGGGTCTGCTGCATCAGACGGTTATGCCGTATATCCCTTTTCAATAACAGCTGATGCTCTATCAACACCCTTGGTTATGTATTTGAATAAGTACTTCACCGCACTTGTACGATTACACCACTCCACATTGATATGAGCTTCATACTTCTTTAGAAGATCAACGTTATGAGGTACAACAAAAGTGTTGTCTAGGATTACCCCATCTTTAACCACAGAAGCATTACCGTTTCTGCGCCGCCGATATAACACATACCCTGATTTGTCAATCGAGGTGTTCTCATTAAACGGTCGAGGATACTTCTTCGTGCACACATTCTTGTCCATGCATGGGGACTTTGGATTAATGGAACCACATGGCCCATGTATCATGTGTTTCGTGACCAAATTGTAAGCACAGGGATCCGTTTCTTTATTCGGGAGCTCGGCTGAAATTATCTCATCGACTTCTTCGGCACTTGGTGTTCGAGAATCGTTTCCCAACCACAATAGTATATGGGCATGCGGTAGACCTCTTTTTTGGAACTCTATTCTGTGGAGAGCTGCTGTATATGGTTTGAAGAAAGTTCCTTTTTTGAAGTCCTTGAGCAGTTGTTCCAACTTCATTTTAAATACTCGACACTCGATGTCTGGCCTATTATTGGGGGAATCTCCACCATATTTTGCGAGATGATCTTTGATCTCTCTCCAGTTAGGGTTAGCGGTGATTGTGATAAACAGATCCGGATTGCCAAATTCTCTACAGATAGCCATCGCATCATGGTATTTCTCAACTAAGTACCGGGGTCCACCGGTAAAACTCGGCGGCAGAATAAACCTCTGACCAATAATCTTAGCATCAGTGTCACCTCTGCTTACGGCATCGAGGACATTACTGTATAGTTCGGCTCTCAGAACATCTTGATTATTCCTCGCCCACCTTAGTCGATCCTCCTCAATTGCAGTGTATATATCCACCATAAATTGATGGAGAAGACGACCTCCTCTAACCAACGTCATTCCTTGGTTAAGCCGGGTCTGGAGTAACGAAGCATAATACTGACGTATAGTCAGGTATTGTCTTGTTCTCGATGTGCCTGTCTCAAGGTGGAGGGGGATATCTGGATGATAGCCATACTCTCCAAATGGAAACAAAAGAGGATATTGCAGAGCCATGTACAGAGGGTGATCATCACGTATATGCTGCAAAGTGTCAGACTGAAACTGGACAACAATATCCCGCTCCCCAACTGGTGATGACATATCCCCGACGATGAGCCCCGCTACCTCATCCGTGCTCGGAAGATCATATTCTTTCCCCTTTCCTTTATCATGGAGTAGCGTTATCCTACACTCCGTCCCAATGCTTTCGTAGTGATCCCGGGCTTGACGGAAAATCTTAGCTAAACAATTATTCTCGTCCACCATCTCGATGAGAAGCTTGAGAGTATTCTCATCGAGGTTACCTTCTGCTGATCCTTGCCCCATTGCGTTTAGCCGGTTCCTAACTTCGTTGCGTGTATCAAATATATAAAGTTGGAGATATGCTGGGAGGCGGCCTTCCCGCGGGATCAGTGAGCCTATTCTGTGGTGGGTTTGCCCTTGTATCCGTACAGTGTAAGGACCAGGCGCATGTACCACGCTATTATCCATTTTCATCCCAATTGAGGTGAAGGCTAGTACAGAATTGTAGACTCGAATATTATCTCGAAACGACCTGGACTGTAGAAGTTCTCCTAACAGGGCCGGGGGTTGCTTGATAGGCGGAAGCCTTATCTGCCCATGGTTACAGCAGATTAGGAACGTTGGTTCGCCTGTGCGGGAGTCCGTCCCCGTGCTTTCCGAAAGCCACATTAAAGCCCCACATTTTGAGCATGCCACGATTGGATTTTCTTCGGATTGGGATGTCGAACCTTTAGCTGAATAATTTTTGGGAAAGAGTTATTAGATTTTGGTTGATTTATTATTTCAATACGTAGGCAAGTTATAAATTTTGTGTAAATTAGTGGATTTAAGAAATTATGTTTTTGAAGAAAAAACAAAAAAAAAAAAGAAATTATGTTACTTTAGTAGATAGTACTATGAATTAGGAAACTGGGTTTTCATTATTTATTATACCATATTCGAGGATATTTCGAGTGCGCTGTTTATAATTTCAAAATAATATGACTTCATATTATAATATTATAATATTGTTTTCCTAGGTGATGAAAAAATATAATTATTTAATTCGGGGTGTAGAATTGTTTAATAGGAACAAACTTTGTAATTTATATAAAGTATATATAATTGTAGTGATCTATCTATGTTATTATTTGTGAAGTGATTTTGCTTTATGTGTCAATGTCTCCATATTTGTAGGTTTATATTGTTTTATTTAACATTTTGTATTTAGGTTTTAGTTAAGTCATTAAGTCATTAAGTGTTTTGGCTAACTCACTGATTTATTAACTAAAATTATCATTCATGAATCATTAAGTCATTAGTTGTGGTTGGGAAGAGAATTTGTTTATGTGTCATTGTCTCCATGATTTCAGGTATTCGACTTATTATATTATTTAAACAAATTTTCGAGTATTAATATCAGGTTTAATTTTTCATTAACTAATTGGTTATAAATTAATATGATAAGTCATCAAAACTATACCTAGAAAAGATAATTCTTATAAATGTTTCTGTTATATTATAATTAGTATTTCTTGTTATAAAAGATTAAGAGATTGAAAAATTTAGAACTAAATATTGTGATCTTATTTATATATCATGTTTTCCCGGATTTTAAATCAATTTTATTATTATATTATTTTAATAATTATATTTTAATAATATTTATTTTATATAATATTAGTTAGTTGATTATAAACGAATGTGATAAATCATCAAAAATGGAAAATGTTTATATTAATAATATTACGCATTAATGTGTATGAAACGTTAATGTGTAGAACAATTAGTATGAAACATTAATGTGGAGAACAATTATAATAATGTATTAAGTAGTCTAAAATAGTTGTGTAAATTTCGTTCAAACAATGTGTCACAATTTTTTTATGGAAAGTTTATGTCTATAATAACCTATATATTTTGTTGAATTTTTATGACATATATGTGACGTTGATTCAAACTTTACGGTAAAGCAGAGACAATTATTGATTATATTAATTTTTGAGTTAGTAAATCATATAATTATTCGTAAGTAGTTTACACACACATGTACGGACAAAACCCCTACTTATATATATATAAGCAGATTACTTATATACCTTTGCTGTCGATCTATATTGAAATAGAGGGGTTCAAATCTTATCATGTTACGTCCGTCTTATGGGGTTAGTATTTTTTACTAAACTAAGCTGAAACCGTGGAAGTATGATAAATTATGTAAGCTATGTAACTGTTTGCAACTACTTTATAGATGTTTACATGCAGACAATATTCTGGGATGATAGAGTTTCAAAGGGTGTGTACCTTTCCTCTTTGCCCGGGTGCGACGAAGCCCAAGTGGCTGGGTTGAAGGAGCTGTAACAAAAAAGTAGACAATATATATTATTTTTTTAGACTTTTTAAGTTAAGTGGATTATGAAAGCGCTGATGCGTACTGTGTGATGTGGACGATGTTCGTTTTGATAGCATAATGGCCCTCCTCATGTTACGTGCATTTTTTTGCTTGACTATAAAGGTTAAGAGGTATTAGTGGTGAGGAAAAGTATGTATGATATTCGTGTTATGTAATTGTATCTTACTATAAGTGTCGCAACCATCGCATCCACCTGCTTGGTAAATTTTGAAATTGTTAATGTAATAACCTTTTGTTCCCAATAAAAGGAAAAATAAAACTTACAGTCATAATATTTAGGCTTGAATATTGGCGGGTGGATTATTTGGCGATCTGAAAGTAAGGACAGTTAGAATAGTGTCAATTATAACAGGAAGGCTGGAATAATTTTGATCTCAAAAATAGAAATCAACCTTTGGGTTTTGAACGCGATCCGAAGGGCCGTCCCCTCTTTCTTCTAGCTGTATTTCCGGCCGAAGTTCCTGTGTTGCAAAAGGATTAAGAAGCAGTAAATTTGTGAAAGAACATAATATCATTTATAATTTTAAATTATTGAACTCTTTCGATCAGTTGTTTTTTTTGAAAAATGAATCATGGTTTTACATGGTAGACATAATTATATGTAAGTGAGAGATTATGTTGGAGTAATTATTAACTTAACGAATAATTTCTGGAAAACTTATCAGGATTACCACCATTCGAGATACATCATATTTAACGTATCACTATCAATGTAATAAATAGATTTAGTTTCAGTAATATGGATATATTTGTGTATTCGTTAATTAATATTATTAATTTGTTATTATAGTACTAAAACATGTGTTACAGATAATATAGAGCGGTTTTTTTTTTTGTAAGTAGAAATATACATAGCATAATGTATTGATATTTGACAGATACACCAGCAAATCTACTTATTCCCATGTTTAACACAATCAGTATGACCCCATTACGATAAACAATATATAAAAAATGTAATTATGATTATATATGATTATATGAGTCGTTATATTTGTATCCTATAATTGTTTCATCTGAAACCCATCTCTATAAAATAACCAGTAAGCGGCTGAAATTGTGAGATGTTGCTAAATAATATTTTAATTAAAATAGACTTTACAGTTTTTTACGACAATGTTTTCAAATGGAAATAATCATACACTATATATTTTCTAATCACATGTTATGTAAATTATGATACAGATTAGTGTAGCCAACTCAATACATTTGTTCGACTACCAAATTATAGATCAACAATATTTATATTTTATTCGACTTGCAAAAATGGTAAATCATAGTTCTCGAAAGAATATAAAAATATTTATAAGTATACACATCTGTGTTTCCAGATCAACTAAATACGTCGGATCGGAAAAGTGTTGGGTACGGGTTGATTTTTTGGTTTTGAAGATTTAGACACAACTACTACTTAGAAGAGAAGACCTATGAAGTGTTCTAGCCAGACAAACTGGTGGTAAGTAGCTAAGTGGAGAAGAGTGAAGGTTTTTTGGTTACCGCCAGGTTCTATCGGGGGAGGAGGAGGCGGGTTCATCATTGTGTTGCTCGGTGATCTCAAGAGGCACCAAACCGGTTGAAGGCCTCACGGCTTGTTCTTTGAGAAGAGGATGTGAATCCGATGTCACAGAGATTGGAGGGACGAAGGTTGCGAAGGAAAAGAGAAGGAAGAATTATTTAATTATGCGGGTTGGGTTTTTTGTTTTTAACACAATCTAGGTGTTAAGAAACGGAGCAGGAATGAAATTAATGATTAATAAGTGAGATTGATTTCTGTATAGTTGATAGAAGATTTGTTCAAAACAAATCGCATTATTATTAACTCTAAGGCGATATAGTAGCCGTCAATCACGTTTGTTTAATGGTAACGTAACCGCTATGTCCCGAACGGTTTGAAACCAAAGAAGATACAGTCACTACAGGAAATATGGGTAGTAATAGCGGACGAAAAGCGCTATGATTCATTTTTAATAGCGCTTCTTTGGACGCTCTGACATCGCCCGTTATAATAGGTCTGACCCTTTTAATAGCGGTTTTCGGTTGTGCTATTATTAAGTTTATAACAATAGCGTTAGTTTGAATGCAATAATTAATATTTATAATATTATAATATTATAATTAAATAAATTAATTGATTTAAAATTAATTAATTGATTAAAAACTAATTAATTTAAAATAAATGATTCAAATTAAATCAAAAATCAATTTAGAAAATAAATTTAAAATCTATTCATTAATTATAATCAGTTTACAATTAAATCAGTTTACACATTAAACAAAAAAAACATTAAAAAAAGACAAATTTGGTTTAATTGTAAACCAAAAAAAAACAAAAAAAACTAATATCTCTAATATTCTCAGAGCTTCACCTCGCCGCCACCTTTACTGGCTCCTCCACACCGTCAACGCTTTCAAACACGCTTCCATTATCCAGCATCACAAACTCCTCCACCAATTCTCCTTCCCGTGTCAACATCTCTCCTACAGAATACAACACAGGTCCGACTCCACTCCCTCGTTCCGACTCCGGAAAGATATCTCCTTAAAGCGGATACGCTGCTCTGTAACACAACTTATTCTCCTTCCCTGTTCCTTCTTAGATCTGTAAACAAAACAAAAATTCGATTACAAGTATATAGGAAGATGAAAAGACAGAGAGAACAGATAAAGGAAGTGAGTTTACCTGTCGTTGTGGTGAAGAGGTGAAACGATTTCTTTATCGTAGCCTCTGGACGAAGCTATGGTGGTGACGATGGAGATGTGGTTGTAACGACGACGAGCTGTGGTGGACACGGAGGCAAAGTCTGCTGGTGAGGTTTAGTAGAGAACAAGGAGATCGAGATGAAGATGATGATGGCAGCGGCTGAGCTTATGGTGGTTGAGATAGCTTCATTGACGGCGAGATGGCGGCGTCAGAGGTTATAGTGATGGTGGTTGTGTAAGGATGAAGAAGATCGAAAAAGGATAAAGAACACGATGTCGATTTGGTTTTTAGAAGAAACACATTTTAAGTTTGTTCATTATTGGCCATTGGATTTAGTTTAATCTATTGGCTGTGGTTAAAAGAAAGTGTGATCCTCGCACTTGCACCTTAGTGGTCAGTTTTTGACCAATCAGATTTTTTTATTATTTTGTTTTCTTTTTAATACAGAAAGTCACAAAATATTTGTAGAAAATTGAAATTAAGGTTAATGAAAATAGACTTATTGTTTAAAGATTGTGATTTTAAGTTAAAGTTTGAAAAAACTAATTTTAGAATTTAAATCTAAGATTTGGAGTTATGTTTTAAAATACCAATTTTAAGATATACATTTAGAGTTTAGAGTTAGGGTATTGGACTTAAGATTTGAAATTAAAAATTTTAAAATAATAAAAAGATTAGAATTTATTTTTTTTGGTTAGAGTTTAGAGTGTATGATTAATTCAGGGTATGGCATGTATAAGTGTGTGTGACAAAAAAATACATATACTAGTGTATAGTTTAGGGTATGGTATATAAGTGTATAGTTTAGGGTATGAGGTTTAGATTTAAAATCTGAGATTAAAATCCCTGATTTAACCTAATTAAGTTTCTAAATTCTAAACCCTAATTTCTAGATCTCTAAAACATATATTATCTACTCGTATATTAAAAATTAAAATAACTATGATATAATCATAATACATGTGAAATTGATAAATTGGTATATATATATATATACTGAGAATACGTTTGGGATTAGATTATTAGAATGTGAAGATTAGTATTTATGGTATAGGGTTTGGTGTTAAAGGTATGTGGTTTATGCTATTAGATTTATAGTTTTGTATTTGAAAGTTATGACCTATATAGCTATAGATTTTCAAAGAAATATATAATTTAAGTTTAAAATGTTCTATATATTTTAGGTATATACTAAGGTTTGGGGTTTAGGGTTTGAAGGATTTGGGGTTAAGTTTTGAGGTTTAGAGTTAGAGGTATGATTTTAGGTTTGGAGTTTAGGGTTTGAGATACACCAAATATATAACCTATTATATATTTATATATAAATATTACATATCAAAACTCTAATTATCACTTTTATCTTTTAATTTTACACTCAAACATATAAATTAAAATACAAATTTTGTTATAATTAAAATATAAATTAAAATATATGGGTATATATCTTTAGAGTGTATTATTAATTTAGTCTATGATATATCTAAGTGTATAGTTTAGGGTATGATATATTAAGCTCAAGTTTTAAAAGATTAGAAGTCAGAACACTACTGCATATTAAATTTTTCTAACAATATATATAATCTAGATAGATAAAATTAAAATAAAATGATACATATATAAATCTTATTCTTAAACCCAAACCCTATATTCCATACCATATACTCTAAATCTCTAATTTTATTCTCTAAGCAATAAATCTGTTCACTAAACTTATATTCAAATTCTAATTTAAATCCAAACTATAATATATCTTAAGAGTTAAAGGATTACACTTTAAAATGTGAAAATTTATAGTTTAGGGATTACAGCAGGATAATATTTGGTTCCAATTATATTTCCCTCCATAATATTTGGCTCCAATAATATTTTGGGTTTTGGCTCTAATTTATTTTGCTCCAAATTCATCATTAATGTACGAAACATCCCACAAACTCTAAATTCTATCCCTTTAGAAAAAAAATTGAACTCTCTCCCTCTCTCTCTCGGAATATCCGTTCTCTCTTGACACCAACGAGTCAACTCCGACTCTCCTTCACGTTCTCTCCTCTGACTAGAATCCTCATGGGTTCCACCGGACCACTCTCGAATCGTCGTCGCCTACGACCACCCGAATTAAATCTCCTCTGCTGGTTCTTCTTCTTCTTTTATGACTTGTTTCAGATTAGGGTTTTGATCTGGGTCAGTATACGATTAGAGTTTCGATTTGGGGCTTTTTAGCTTACGATTTCAATTTGGTTCAGAGCAGGATTAGGGTTTTGGTTCGGGGACAAATGATTGTACTTTACTGTCCTCGATTAGGATTGTTTCTTATCACTGGTTTGCTGGTTTGTGTGAAATGGTTTTGGGAAATGTTTCACTGAAGGTTCTTTTGTTGTGATAGATGCTCATTGACAAGTGATGGTACGTTTGTGTTTGGACTTGGAACAACGCACATAGAAAATTATGATCCATCAATCCACCAGCCATTATTTTTACTTTTCAGGCTAGTTGGAGTGAGATTTGATCAATATGACAGGGGCTGTCAACAAGATGAACAAGCAACTGTCCCTTTCACGTGAAGCTAAAGGTGTCACAGTATCACCTGTATCAGAAGCTGAGAAACCATATAAAATCAACGCATCCTCAAGCACAAACACAACCAACTGAGGTGGCAGCTAGATCCGACTCTATGAAAACCATCAAACAAACAAACGAGTTTGATGTCTTCTTGCCACAGCTTCAATTTTTGTTATGTTTTTAGTTTTCACATATTTGTTTAGCTTCTTGTGTGTACTAGATGTTTAAAATCAAAATTTTTGTTATGTATGATAAGATCAGATTTCTTATAATAAGATAATGTTTCAGGAGCTTTTAGATAGTCATATTTTTGTATGAATAATAAATCTTTGTTCATTAATATATTTGAATCAAGCATTTGTAACAAAATCCATAGCTATATTTGCTTCAATTTTACTAAAGATATAATGTAGTTAAATGTTGTAGCTATTTGGACACAATTATACAGACTTAAAATCGGACAAACCAAACATAGCGTTTGCACTTTCACAAACGCTATCTAAAAGTAAGAGGTATATCAACCATAGCACAATAACAAAAAACGCTATTATATTCTGCTATTGATATTCATATTTCCTGTAGTGAGTATGGCGATCAATATGTGCTATGTGTAGTAAGCTATGTACGAAGTGTTAGTACAGCCTAATGGTACATTGGCTCGCCTATATGTTCATGATGCAGGGTTCGATCACTGCCTGAAGCAATTTCAACCGTTTTTTTGGTCTGTTGGTTCTAACCATAACCCATGCTTTGGTTTTTTGTACAATACATTCAATTATTTTTCCCATTTTTGTGTGTCGTCCTCTGCATCCACAGCTTAAATTGGAGTAATGTCGACGCTCTGTACTGATTGACGTGTCGCTTAAATTTGGTGGACACATTTTTTATTTTTTTAATATGATGTGTAGAAGACAATTCACTTTGGACAGTTATAAATTGATTAAAATGGGATTAAGATGATATGTAGTGGTTCAAGTTGGTTAAGGTATGTTAACGTCCTCGGTCTAACCCGGGCCCTTTTGTATGTGCATTATTTTTAATAAGGAGCCGCAATGATAAAGTGTATTGAGAACTAAATAACAAAACATCGAATAGTGTAGGCAACATAAAAACGGATCGACTAATTGGCGGATATATTAATTTCATTCGAGTTCCTTGAAACAGATTTGGATTAACTCGGCCTATTTTCCACTTAAGAGCATCATTATCAATAGGACTTGTGAAAGTCCTAAAGTAAATTGTTTTTTTTTTTTAATTTTCTTTTGTCCGATCACATGGAGAGAAACCAATCAGATGGAGGAAGAAGAGAAAAAGGTTAAGGACAAAGTTTAGGACGTTTCTTATATTAGGACATATGGGTTGGGTAATTGAGAAAAAGTGGTGGATCCCACACCAAAACCACTTAGGACTAATCTTAGAACCAACCGATATTTATGCTCTAAGGTTCATACTCGGTCTCGAACTCGTCCTTTGAAATGCTTGATTTGCTTGATTGATTTGTCGAAGTAAAATATCGTTGCTGGTGATGAATTGAGATGTAGTTTACCTGCAAAATACCGTATATCATTGTTCTTTTGAGCAAAGCATCCGTTAAAATCATTAATCTGTCTCTTATATAACCTACCTTCAAAAAGTTTAGGAATAAGGCTAGTAAAAATGACAACTTTAGAATTCCTATTTTTTTTGCTTTGCATTATGGCGAAATCTGTTGCCACCTTGTCCCACAAAATTAGTTTAACCACTGTGGTCCTGAAATAGAATTATATGTCTTAATAGAAGCATATTATTTTTTAAATTCTCGTGCGTTAGAATTACCTGTTTAGCAGTAGGCCAATTGTGACATCTGTACTTCTCTCTGGGTGATAGGGATTTCTCTTTTGTATCACGCGTATTTGACCGACGACATCTGCTTTTATACATTAGATTAGGAAAGCAGATTATGCTTATTTTACGGAAATTTTGCCTCATAGATTACCTGGTAAGTAGGTGGGTTTAGTGACCAAACGCAGTAGAGTTTTGTAATTCTGAATAGAGAAACTGTCATCTGGGAGCATTGCACTTATATCCGTAACTTTTGAGATTTTTGACGATTGGTTAACACAAATGAAATACGGGAATTTGGTGAGCTTTCGCGGTCGTGGATTATGGTAGACAGAATAACATGAGAATTCATACATTTCTCCTTCAGTTAAATACTCTTCGTCATTTGGCGGAGTATCTCGACTGAGCCGACCTTCAAATAATTGTCCCTGAGTACATACATTTTATCCCAACAAACAAAAAAGTCAATATAAACTACTTTAATCTGATTAATATTTGGAAATTATCTATATATATATATATATATATAAGTTATAATATAAAACTTACGTGTTGGTCGTAGCACATGAACCCAATACAAATGTCCGATTTTTTACTATAATGACTTCGTATGTCCCAAATATTCCTTACACACACCAATATAGGGCGCGTTGTAATCTTTTCACCATGTTCGTAGCTTCCTTGTAAAAACTGTTGTACGCGAGATGTAACTATAAAAAGATCCAAAGTATATGTGTGAGATATGTACGAAATTAATTTTTGAACTTGTGTAGAATTGAAACACATCCGTATTCAGTTAAAACGTAAACCCTAATGTGGACTTAATTTTATTTTTACACATTTATGCATTTACCATTTTGAACTCTCCCTACAAATATTGTTTACGTTTAGCTTATGTTTGAATAAGTAAAGGTAAACCATGTAAACCACCGCCACATATGCTACTTTTAAGAAATTTTCAATGTGAACTATATATATCATTAATATCTGTAGCAGATCATATATTTTAATATATAATTAAATAAATCTTTCTGAGCATCACATATATTACTATTTTTAAGGTTATTCTCAAACATAATAATGAAGGCAGTCTGAATTTGACGTCCATATACTATAGAATCCTCAGCGGTTACGAATCCACTTAATAGATATTAATAAATTGTATCATAGTAAAACAGTATGAGAGTTAACTGGTGGAATTCTTTTACGTTCAATAAGGATTATCATTACATAAGCCGCAAATGAATAAGAACATCAGGTGTTTGTTTATATGTTTATAGTTAAAAAAATGTAAGGATTTGTCACTAATAAAAGGGAGAGATGCAGGATATTAAGGTTTACATTGGGCACATCTAAATGCACATTTTTGTAGTAAGAGATGAAGGATATTTACCAGCACTTTCAATGGATTTGTTGGTGAGCTGAGAGCCCATTCTGGGTATAAACTGATTCTGGCCAATCCCCTTATGCAAAGAACAACGATACTACGTATACTGAAGATTATGCAAGAAACATATGAGGGTTGAGAGTTTTGGTTTTTGTGTTTTTTTTTTTTGGTTGAATGAGAGTGTTGTTTTTAATACAGGATTTAAAGAGATATTCTAAGATTGGAAAGGATGATTTCGTGGTTGGCTAAATCTCCTATATAAGGCAACTCATAATAAAATCATATTAAGTGGAATAATTGACGCAGGCAGAGCTAATGCACAGCAGGGGTTTCTAAACTCGTTTATTAAAAAAATGGGCTAGCATCTCACGATTAGATTTTGATTCTCTCGGCGAGTCACAAAGTATGTCTTCGCCCTGTCGGTGAAGTATTCATTGTATATGGTAATGGTCCAGGGTTCGATCCCTCCTAACAACAGATTTCCTGCTTTTTTGCTTTATTTTGGATTCATTAGAAAATTATATGAAGTTCGGGGTTTAGAAACTTATGATAGTCATCCCCACCGCTAAAATTAGCTTCCATATATTGCTTCCATATGAGGAATAATGTACGATGAACACATAATGTAACTAATAATAGAACACCAAATTTGTAATATTTTTTTTTGGATTATCAAAGAAAAGATTCGAGAGGATAACATGAAACAAATTATTAAAAAAAGTAATTAAACACATCGGATATCATGTAGACTAAGCAAGTCCTACCCTACAACATGGACATGTCAAGTTGTTTTGAACCCATTCCAAAACGCAGTGATGATGGAAAGAATGTCCACAAACTAAAGTGTTAAGCTCTCCACCAGTCCCGAACTCTTCAAAGCAAACCGAGCATTCATCATACTCTTCACTGGGGATGGGTCCTCTTCGGTTTTCGCCGAGCTCGATCATGTAGACGTCGAGATCGATTCTGCGGAAAGCGTCTTCATTAAAATCAGTTATCTTAACAATTATAGTAAGATCCGTTCCCGCGGGATTAGGCACTGCCGGAAAATTGTCCGCGACATATTTGGAAGTGGCCTCGATAATCTCTATCGCTGAATCATAATCAATCTCGTGGTACAAAAGAAAGTATTCCATATTTTTATTTGTTGCATAGTCCAAGTGGCCATTACCTGCCCTATTCATATCAACGGATATCACAATTTCCGTCTGACATGTATTCCGTCTCTCTATCTTCATGGTGATCATCCTCTTTGGAGATGATATGGCTGGAACGATCACGTGATCGACTTCCCAAGATGGCTTGGTCATATTTTGATTTTGGGTGAGATGGTTTTAGATATGGCTGAATGCTCTAATGGTATCAGGATGATGGGTTTATATAGGTTTGAAATTATAAATCTTTTTTCCAAAATATCTGAAGGTAGACACTATCTAGTATATTAAATAGTTATAAGTTACGGAATCCACAACGAAAACTGATATTGACCATACTAAGTTCATCATAAGTGCGAAAGATACCCTGATATGAATACTTATATAACTATAGTGATCACAATTGGTAACCGAATGTTAAACTATATAATACTGTTTTTATAAGCTTTAGCTAGATCATTTAGTTATTTATATTCATTTGAACGGGCTCAAATCAAACCGCATCAATACTATGTTGTTTGTATTAAATGCTATCACTAATTTTATATGATATATACCAAAACACTATTAAATATATATTGAATACTAATAAGGTATGAATCTGTCTATAAAAACAGATATTGACCGTACTAAATGGATCATAAATGTAAAAGATTGATAAGTTTCTTTAGGTGTTGGGGTTCGGTCGGGTTACTAATAGATATGAGTTTTTTTCATACATATTTCGATTTGAGAGTACGGTCCAGTGGTAAAGAACACTCCGTATATCCTCTGGAAGAAGGGTTCGAACCACGATGACAACATATTTTTTCCCCAAGAATGGGATTTGTATAGTTTTTAGTTTAGTTAAAATTATTCACTTATATATAAATTTTAATTTTCTATATTTGTTACAATTGAACTATTAAATTAGGATTAATTTAGATTAGTCTGTATTTGCTCATTTAGTAAGAGATTTTATTTGATTTTACTTACAAAATATTGTTGTTTGTACATATCTTTTAGCTGAACTATTAAATTGTGATAAATTTAAATTAGTGTGTATTTACTCATTTTCTAAGAAATTTAAAATGAGTTAACTCACAAACTATTGTTGTTATAACTGAAATTATATATAGAATGATAAGTAAAGTGAGTAAAAGTTGACTAAATATAGTTATGATTTCACATAACATGTGGGCCTGCGTTTGTTAATTACATAGTCACTATGATTCTAAAGGAATATGAAATTCCATCTAAGGAAACATGTATCGAAAATGATGTTTTATCAGTAATGTTAATCATAATACTCAGCAGGTGTCCGAAGGAAGTATATCTGAGTATATTCACCTTTCCAAAGTGTGCCTAATAAAACACGAACACTATACTTAGACAATCCTAAGGCAAAATAAAGTATATGTAAAACAGACATAGGACTTTCTCCACACCCGTTAACTATCTCTTAGTAATTGACGCCAACCCAATTTTAAGTACATCCTCATGGCCATAACCAACTGACCTATGTTGCCCAGCATATCACACACAGAGTTATAGCGTAGAACTAACACTATTACACAGAATTTAAAACATAGAAAGCCAAGTTTTTATAGATAATCCTACCAAAAGAGATTATAACAAAGCTTGTTATAAAACTCCAAAGGACATTCCAAACGATATTGAAAAAGAAAAGGTAGTCTTAAGCAACAATGAGGTTGCAAACACCAAAATCCAACAAAACAGAAATAAAGCATAGTACTAAGTATAGCACTAAGCCAAAATGAAACCACAATGGGACTTCCTTAGCCACTCTTGGAGCGTTTGGCACCGCTAGACTCAATCACCTCAGCATCCCTTTTGCCCAACTCGCCTGCATTCTCTTCCTCCTCACCACCACGGTCATCCACATTGCCGACTCCTAGGGGGAGCACCTTCGTCACGGTCAGAGTTCTCGTCTTACCCGCCAAGTTGTGACTTGAAACCTTCACAATAAACTTCCGTGTCTGACCAATGGTGTCAAGCATTGCTTGAGGCACCGGGACCATGGCATCCACCCCAACACTTTCATTCTCCTACAACACATATGCATATCATCAGCCCTCGTATTCTAGATAAGCTGTCTTTAAATGTAGTAATCAGACAGGTCTAACTACCTGGTAGTAGCTCTCAACCAGCTCTGAAGCTTTCCTTCCAGTCAACTCCTCACCGGCAGCACCAAGGATTACAAACACTGCTTGCTCGCTCCTATCATAGACAGATAACTTGGACAGGTACCTGTGACAATTAGAGATGAATAACCATAGGAGCATAACAATATGTAAGGGGAAAAAGGACCACTCACTTTGCCACACCATCGATCTCACTCTTACCACACTTCTTACACATAAGAGTGGTTGGTCCTTTAATGGCCTTTGTGTGGCAAACACCACATCCTATGTAATACCATGCAGATCCATGCACAACATCATCAATGGTTGCTGTGCACTCAAACCAAGCAACCTGGAGATTCTTGAAGAATTCAGCAACAACACAATATCGATTCATCCTCTGCATACTAATATTGAGCTTATATTACCTTAGCAGATGCCTCCCTCATGTAAGAGAAGAGTTCCTCCAAGGTTGCTGGCTCAGGCTTTATCACAGCCTCCGCATTAACTCGATTCGCAACATCCAAGTTGGACTCCAACCTGAAATATATCTCAAGTCAGAAACGACAACAGTAGAAGCATGCAAACCATATTATTACACACTTAATAATCTGACCCATACCAAGTGAGATAGTCTTCGGTTTCTTTGACGTCACTGTCAAGGAAAACACGCGAGGAGGCCATAGTCGATAGAGAGACAACTAAACAAAACAGTGGACAGGTTTAGGATACATAAAAATACAGCTGAGACCTAATAAACTCTGTATAATTATAAAACCATACTCGGATGCTAATAAATAAATGCTTAACTACTGTTGAACTCTAACATCATTGCGAACACCACTTATAACTATATAGTTTTATACAACCCGTATAACTCAGTATCTAACTCCTGTAACACACAAATATGTTCACAGACTAATACAACATCTTAGCGAGCTAGGGAGGGGGGGGGGAGAGGAAATACAAACCTCCATAACGTCTGGGGTTCAAAGTGGTGGCTAAGATGACACGGGCTTTGCCTCCAGACGCCTTAAACTTGGCACAAAAATCAAAGGCTGCCTTGTCCCAGAGGCATAGCTTCAGCACGGGTTCACTGCGACATGAATCACACTCATGGTTAGATAAACATATGATGATGTGGTAGAAGTAAGAGAGTAACTCACTCATGTTTCTGAACATGGAGATCAACTCGGCGAGATGCAGCTAACTCTGCCTCATCAATCTGGAAACTGTCAGTAGGAACCATCCCATTCACAAGCTTGATGTGCCCAAGATAATCTGCAATTCAATTCATTGAAATACAAAGTTATATGCCATGAGTATCCATATTTTTAAAACCAAAGGCTGATAGAGTTTAGCAAAGTCGAAACTTACCATAGAGACCACCTCTCATGTCACATGCTGCATCAAACTCTTCGTACCCATGAATCCGGAACCGGTCCGTAGGGAAACAGATGGAGCTATCCTCGAGAACAGAGAGGACAGAGTTCCATGACAGACTTATAGTCACTTCAGAAGAAGCAACCCGGAATCCAGGCTTGCTCCTTGACCCGAAGAACTTATGGAGCCGATAGGTTGCTCCTGCTCGTATGTGACGCATAAAGATCTCCATCCTCGAGTGGGGGATGAATCCTTGAAGCACATTTGCCTGTTGCCAAAGGAGAGACTTTTAACATTAACAAAGTAAATAACTCAAGAATTAGATAGATTGAAAGATAAAACCGATACGAACGACATGATTAATTTCAATCACCGTTTCTTAATTTATTTTTTGGTTTTAAAACCCCTAGAAATAACCGAACTACTAATCCCGTTTTGAACAACATCAAATGGTATAACGGTACAGCTAAGTGAAAAAACTCATCTACTATATATATTTTATCAACCGATGCTCTTTATATGATTTTAAAACATCGAAGACGAACAAATAAATAACTTTTCATATGCTAGAGTTATCGGCTTATACCTCTTCGTCAATGAGAAGCATCTCGACACCGATCAGGACCTTCGTCTGAATATTCCAAGCCTCCCAGAAGTGGATCAGCCGGAACCGGACTTCGCCTTCGTGGGGTCCGAAGGTAACATCTCTGAAGGAGATCACCTCGCCCACCTCGCCGGAGACAATGGATTTGCCCTTATCACCGACGGAGAGAGCTGTTTTGTTCCTGACGCCGATTCTTACACCCGAAGAAGCACCGGTCTTGACGACCTGTTTGCCTGGACTGGAAGAGACCGGCGCACCTTTGGTTGGCTTCACCGAATTCACATCGCCGGAAACGCCATCGGAGTTGACGACTGGGTTCACCGAACCGGCGGAGACAACCGTCGAGACCGCTGGATTCACCGAAGGGACAACGCCGGAATGAACACCGGATTGGTCACCGGTTTTGACCGGAGCAGAGAGGGCCGCCGCATCGCATTTCGAGGTCACAGAGTCGCTTGAACCAGTATTCTTCATCGCGATTTAGATTGGAGAGAGGAAAAGGAAGTTTGCATGTAAATCCAATGTCGTGAAGTGGAGGTTTTATAGAGATCCGAAGGAGGAAGCCAACGGACTCCATTAATGGGGTTAATGGAGGATTGAAGAGTGCGAAGGCGTTGAGGGAAATTGATTAACGGAAGGACGAGGAAGATGAACAGGACCGCAGTCGAGAATCCCACACGGCGCTGAGGGTTTTCCCAAGAGAATTGATGCGACCATTACGTTGGGCTTACGGGCTGTCACAAACTCCGCGAATCCAAAGCCCATAGATAGAGTTTGGTTCAAGCCCATCGCCGGCAAAGAAGTTTTCACGTGGACGAAGGATGAGCTCTTATTGGTTGTAATTAAAGTGGTGACGTGGACAGCTTCTCTATGAAGCTTATTAGGCTTTTAGTATAGTATTGATTGTTTTGTGGGGAAAAAATATTATGTAACATAAAGCATATTTTATTGGTTGACTGGGCAACCAAGAAAAAGTACAGTGTGGTGTTTTATTGGTAACCTGTGTTTCAAGCATAGTGTGATGTTTTTATAAACTTTTTTGTTTCTTGTAAATCAGGAAGTGGTCCGAACCTTACGGCCGACTAATTGCTTTAGGGCCGGGGACAAAAACAGGTTGCTTAATCTCTTTCTTAAGTTATCAAACATATTCAAACTGGAGACCTGTGGCACAGATGCTTTGTGTCTTTTCAGTTGAGTTACTTGGGTATGTTTTGTAAACTTTATTTCATACTTGTATACTTTTTTTATACTTGTATACTTTATTTCGTGCTTGTATATTTACCGCACGCTTTAGATATAGAAATATGCGATTCAACCCATAATATAATAATTATGATGAAGAAAAGAAATTTCTGTATAAAGACAAACAAACCCCATTAATACAGACACACAACGATAGCCGCCCATGTACGTCAATTTGACTTAATAATTATTATGGAAATGGGATCAACTAAAACATTATCTTAAAATTATTAAATTAATCAAAAGGCTCCATCATAGATGTAGCTTCACCTAACAAGTCAATCAGAGATAAGTAGATAACATATTTGATCGTCTATAAGTATAACCAATCGACATTTTTATAAAGTATATCAAAGCATATGCCAAGTGTCGAGACAGCATTAAAACCTTTGCGCTGAACTTCTGGATCGTGGTGCCTCCAATGCATAATATACATTTTTCAACGACTAGTTAATTTTATTAATACTCATTCTTTTCGAAATAGATGATATTTTAAAAAGTTTTCAATATTTCAAAATATATGATGTTTAAATAATTTTATATTAGTTTTAGTTTTATTGAACATAATGTGACTAGTGATATTTTCATAGTTTTTTGATGATAGGTTGAATTATATCTAATGATACTTTTTAGGAAAAATCGTAAAAATATATATCTTAATTTTTTACATTAAACTAAAACATTAACTATTCTGAAACAGAAAGAGTATTTTTCACAGTGATAAAAAATAATAAAAGTAAATTTTATTATTTTCAAAATATGTCTGCTTTCCAAATAAATTAGCAGTTTGATGTTATATTAAATGTTTCTTTTAGCTGTAAGTCAAACTTTCATTTAACCAAACTTTATCGATGCGACTCATAATCATGAAGAAAATACCACAGATTCTTTCTTAATGTTGTCGGCTTATGCTATAAAAATAGTTGCTAGAAACGTGAGTTCAGTTTCTTAAGAAAATTATGTAAATTTTGTTAGGTGTTTTCTTATAAGTATAAAACTCCTGCTTACAAATGTAATTGTTTCATGATATAATTAGTGGAATGAAAAAATTCCTGTAATTATAAAAGTTTATTAGTATTTCTGTCTCGTTGAAATATTATTAAAAATCTCGATGAAGATATACTATTTCTGTATAAACATTACTTTAGAAGATAATTACTTTAATCGTTTTTTTGACCTCAAAAGAACATTAATTATTAATATTTCTTTTGGTTAGAGAAGGTAAATAATATTTTGCATAATCAAACTGTTTGCTAATTAATTTTGGAAAATTTCTCTTTCTCGATGAAGATATACTATTTCTGTCTAAACATCACTTTAGAACAATAATTACTTTAATTGTTTTCTTTGACCGCAAAAGAACACTAATTATTGTATTTTAAATTATCAACCGACTATTAAAATGGAATGCACTACTTTATCAATCTTACTCTGGTAGATGGGTCACTAACAATAAATTAGTTGTATCTAATGACGTTGACTTCTTCTAAAATGATTTTAGTGGTGCTTGATTAAGCTGTTTTCTTTAGTCAGTGCTTCCTTGCTTCCAACACAATCATTCAATTTATTTTCTTGCAAGTATAATCAACTTTGAGAAATGTGACAATAGCAAAAAGCAACGTTTAATTCATCTTTTTTGTCGAAATATAATAATAATAATTTATCTTATACTATGAATTTCCCACTCTGTTATTTGGATTTTTTCTTTTGTCAACAAGCTGGTATTTAGTTACTTGAATTCGCATCCAAACTAGACCATACAACGACTATGATTACTTGTCGACGTTATTAATACTTAAAAGATTTAGAACGCAAGATTCATCGAGAGCGTATAGCTTTATCTACGGTTAATAAACACTAGTTTTACCCAATCAACACTAAGTTTACCCAATCATAGTTAGTGTTTGAATGATTAGAGAGGTTTTTAAACGTGTTATTTGATCCAAGTTTGCCTGAGTGAAATAATGCATTCATGATCACAAATGAATTTGAAAACATTCGAAATCATGAAACACAAACATCTAAACTGTTAACCATAGTTTTTCTTTGCTAACTTACTGTTAACAATAGTTCAACAAACTTAAAAGTTTTTTTCTGAATTTTTACATTTTTTCTATATGTTATTCATGAATTTTAAATTTATAAAGGTTAAACCCCCACGTTACGCCAATTAAAGTATTCACCCACATGTTGTGTAATTAACTAGAACTCGTTCTATAACTATAAGGCAATTTAAGGATTTTTAACACCGAAACCCCTCAACTAAGTTTGTTTTGGGTAAAAACCCCCAAACTAAGTATTTAACGAAATAACCCCCAAACTAATTTTATTTATTGATTTAAACCCTCCCAGGTCACAATTACCAGTACTACTAGTAAATCTTTAGTTTAGGGGTTTTTTACAATAAGTAAACATAGTTGAGGGGTTTTACCATTAAAAATAAAATAAAAATAAAAATCCAAAATATAATAACATTACTAAAAATTAGTAACTTTCATTTTCAAAATTAGCATTTTAAAAATGTTTATACAGATATATAAGTTTGATTTTTTAAGTCATCATTATATATGTATAAATTAAAAATGTAAAAACCAAAAAAATATATAAAATATCTAAAGCTTTACCTGTATAACAAATTATCTAAAAATTAAAAAAATGTAAAAGACAAGTAAATATAATAAAAAAATCATATCTTATCTAGTTACTTTAATTTTCAAAATTAGCATTTTTAAAAATTTCTATAAATATATGAGTCTGATTTTTTTTAAATAACATTATATATGTATAAATAAAAAATCTATAATTAAAGTTATACATATATAATGTTGATTTTTTTTTAAAAAGAAATCAGAGTCATATATTTATAGAAATTTTTAAAAAATGCTAATTTTGAAAATCAAAGTTACTAGATAATATATAATTTTGGTATATTTTCTTGTCTTTTGCATTTTTAATTTTTAGATAATTTTTATTACAGGTAAAGCTTTAGATAATTTTTTTTCCTATTTTTGGATTTTTACATTTTTTATTTATAAATGTATAGTGTTGATTTAAATAAATCAGACTCACATATCTATATAAATTAAAAATGCTAATTTTGAAAATTATAGTTACTAATTTTAGATAATGTTGTTATATTTTAGATTTTTTTTTAATGATAAAACCCCCAAACTATGTTTACTTAATGTAAAAATTCCTAAACTAAAGATTTACCAGTAGTACTGGTAATTATGACCTGAAAGGGTTTAAATCATTAAATAAAATTAGTTTGGGGGCTATTTCGTTAAATACTTAGTTTGGGGGTTTTTACCAAAAATAAACTTAGTTAAGGGGTTTTAGTGTTAAAAATCCAATATTTATTATTAGTTTATGTTTAACCACACAGTCCTTAACTTTTCTAAAATTTTGTTTTAGCTTTCATGTAAAAGAAAAACAAAACAAGAAAGAAACTTGGTCAAACCATGCATTTCACTCACTATGTATTTAGGTAAACATTCATGCACCATTTGAACTTTCCACTCTAGTGGAGGTGGGGATCTTCACCATAACCCTCCCTCCCATAACCTCCCCCCATATAAATCAACATCCTGAGACCTACACAATATTATTAAATTCAATGTAATAACATAGCACTCATAGAAAAGTTATTTTAAATACTTTCTAAAAAAATTGTAAAATCACAAAGTTCGGTCTGAGAACATAAAACTGAACAGAAGAACACACACAATGGTGTCTGTCTTTTTTTTTCATTACACCAACAAAAAAAAAAACAGATTTGAGAAACCAAAAAGACCAATATGTACACCGAAACAAAATCTTTACATGCATTGCATTCTCTACACTCTTCATGAACAAAAATATGAGTAGGAAACGAACTAAAAGGCTCAAAGAGTTTCAATAGACCAACACTCTTTCTAGTGCCTATACCATTTTGCTTTCTGGGTGATAAGCAATTCAAATGGTTAAGAATCATCTTTTGGAGTCTGTTGTTAATAAAGCAATTAGTTCACTGTCATTGAGATCCGTCTCTGAAGCATATTTGACTGGTGTGTTGCTGTCTTTATCCACAGCATTTGGATCTCCTCCCCTGTGATCACAAACCATTAATTGCAACAGACTTATAATGTTTCTCTCCACTTTAAGACTATACTAGTAAATAAAATCTCAAGATGGAGTTTAATTTACCTCATTAGAAGCAACCTTGCAATAGCGTATCTCCTGCTGATGATACAATGATGAAGCGGGGTCCGACCTCTCGAGTCTGTTGCATTTATTTTCGCACCGTACTGAAGCAACAACTCCACCATACCTATATCCGCAGAGAGACAAGCAAGGTGAAGCAAAGAGCAGTCGTTTGAAGTTTCTTCTCTGACCATACTCTCCCCGTCTCCTCCTCCTCCTCCTCCTCCTCCTCTTGACTTAGAACACCCTTCTGGCTTCTCTTTAAACTCCTCTTCAATGCTCTTCAACTTGGCTGCAAGGGTTTCCTCCTTGGCGTCCAGTTGCATCATCTTTGCCAAGGGCAAAGACACCGTGTAGGACGCTTGTCCGCGTAGTGCATTCACATCTGCTTCAGAGCAGACAATGTGTTTGTAAACTGATTTCTTGTCGTTGGCTCGCACATTCTCCCAAATCTCTTGGAATACTGCTTGGAAATGCTGACTGTCTGTCGCTTTTCGGACAAATATCCTCTCTGAGTACTGCAATTAGCCATTCGGACATATATAATTTATCAAATATGGTTAGGACATACTCTGCTTAATTAAATCAGGACTTAAATAATAATAATAATACCTTTGCGTGGATGAACAGCTCTTTCACAGAGATGGGATCATTGAAACCAGGTTTCCTTACAAGAAACTTTCTTGGTCGATCTGCCTTGGGAGTGCTACTAAATATTTTTAAAAAAAGTTTGAATACAGTATAAATACATGCAAGTAGTATATAGTATAGTTACAACTTATCAGAATATGTATATATATAGACACTTACCCTGAAGACCTACTAGCACTTGAGGATCTACTCTCTGATGAGTTCAACAATTCCTCCCACACTGAGTTTACATATACGTTACCTAACGACTGGAATAACGTCAGCACCGATGGTTCCCATACTTTAACATCAAGTGTGAGCGATCTGACCTGCATGACAATAAGGTTTGAATACTTCATATCAAATTTAGAGTTATTTTTAAAAATGGGAATACCTTCTTGTGAGCTCAAATCGGTTTAAACAAATTAAAATTGGTCAAAAAATCAATCTAAATTAGTCGAAATCGATCAAATTAAGTATTAATGTTATTGCAAATCGACAAACTTGTCTAGTTTTTTTTATATGTGTAATTTTTATAATTAAACCCAAAAACTAAAATATCGAATATAAATATAAAATTTATAAAAAAATAATTCAATCTAGCTATTTCTTGAAGTTTGGAGAAGACTGAGAGATTGAATTTTTTTAATTGGCTTACCTTTGAAATGTGAACACCGAGGTTACGATGTATACCAGAACACTCAATACATATGAGGACACCGAGATTCAAAGAGGCCCAATCAGGCTCAGGAGCACCACAATCTGCACATTTCTCATTCCCCAACACTCTTGTCAACACATCAATTGGCTTCTCGGTCTTTGTCATATCATGCTGCTGCAAGCACCCTGAGAACCTCGAACGGTTTCCTCCTGTCATGGGATTCTCCACTATGGAGTCTCTGCCTTCCGCCTGCTCGAAATCGTACGGATCTGCTAAAGAGCCTGAATCACTCGCAGAGAAAGTGTCTCCATCCACTGTAGAAAGATGCTGTTCCAGTTGCAACGTAAATAAACAAGTGAAAAAGAGACAACGTGTCACACAAGTAAGATCCATTTACAACTTACAAGTAATAAACAAGTGAAAAACATATATAACGTGTCACACAAGAAAGATTCAGTTGCAAGTAATAAACAAGTGAAAAAACATATAACGTGTCACACAAGAAAGATTCAGCATATGAAATGTTACCATGATTGCTCTTTCAGGTGTTTGGAAACTTAGCAAAGAAGCAATCACTCCAGTTATTTTCTCGATCCAATCCATCTGATCTTGCGCATTCTCTGCCTATATCAAATAACAAATGGTAAGCTTCCATATCTTTAATACTTTCAAAGTCATGTTGTTCTCTCTTCTAATATACCTGCAATGTATAGACTTTTGTTGGCGAAATAATACGGAAGCAGAATCTTAGATCAGTCTGATCTGCATCGACTTTAATCGTTGAGGTAAGCAGATTGACAGTGTGACGTGCAACTGGCTTCTCATCGTGCACGCCGCCGTGATAGTGAGAAGACAGCCATCGACTTAGCAGCCCTGGACTGTTCTCTGAAGTCATACTCCTATGAACAACAGACCTGCTTCCATTCTGATAAACAGAGTTTTTTTCAAAGATTCAATCAGAACACAATGTTTAAAAGATATGTTTTCTCAAATGAAGGAACAGATATAAGTTTTTGCTAACTTACTGAAGACCAGTTCCAAGGCTTGCGGTAATAGTATAGCATCCCACGGCTATCAAGGATAAAGAACCTTCGTTTCCAGTCACCTCTCAGGTTTGAGGAACGTTTAGAGAGATACCCTTGTCTTATGGTCTGAACCTGTATAAAGACAAAAAACAGTGTAAAAGAGATGAGGTATGAGTACAAAAAGGTATTATTATTATTATTCCCCCTTACTTTTCCTTTTGCAGCAGATTGCATGACAGCCTCGATGACTTTTTGTGAGTTTCTTGAGTTGTGTCTCAAGCCATCTCCTGTCGGAGAACCACATGAGTTCCTAGTTTCTCGATCAACTTGCCTTTGGTATTCCTGCATCTTTTCATTGAGTGACGCCATTTCGTAGTTTGCACATTCTTTGGACTGGTGTGCATAAGCCAACACCTGCAGTAAGATTTCAAATTAAACACATGTTCCTGGGGTTATATGGCTTATACAAGAAAATGATAATAAATATTTAGAAAATATTTTAAATATCTTAATTGTTTAATCTGCTATTTATTATTAGGATAATTATTTTATCATGATAATAATGATTTTATTCAAAAGACAAAACAATCATGCTACTATCAAACCTGGTTAATAAAAGGCTCCATTTGATGCAGCAGCTCATATCCCTGAAAGAAAAAGAATCTCTTGTGAGATAGCTAATAATCAAGTAGTACATGTCAAGAAACATGAAAAGAGCATTGCATGATGATAGGTTACTCATTTGTGGCTTCTTAAATTTTTTTTTTTTTTAAAGGAGAAAAAGCTTTTGCCTGTTTGAAGAAACGGAGATGAGCATCCATAGTCCCACTAACTGCTTCCAGAAACTCAAACCGCTTCTTAGCTTCCGCATTAGAGAGTGCACTAACCTGTAAAGCAAACATTTATATAAGTTTTTATCATAAGAGAATAATACATTTGGGAACAAACTCTCTTAAGCATTAGAAACACAAAGTGGTAGGTTACCAGATGAAACCGGGCTTGCTCGAACGTCGTTCTTGCGCTATGTAAGTCCTGAAAATGTCTCTCTAACCAAAATTAGTTTTTCTTTTCTTCTTCTAAGGTTGGTTAGTAAGATTTGTACATACCTCCTCGATTGTTGCAGCCACATCCAATCGTGTACTCTTTCTTAATGAAAGATACTTCTCTCGTGCCTGTTCCCATTCAGATAGATTAAGATGTAATTTTGCAAACAGAAGGCAGAAAATTTTCGGTAACAACCAAGTTATTTATAAAGTACCTGGTCGTATATAATGGAAGCTTTATCAAACCGTTTACGTGCTTCCTGTGTGAGAGAGAATTAAAGATATATATATATACAAGTCAGAACCAATTCAAAGAAAAATGTTGAACATAAGGTATTACTACAAGTATATACCTTGACTTCTTGGACATCAACATTCACAAACTGAAGCAACCGGTCATTCAGCAGATGTTCCACCTGAAAAGTGTTGACAAGATAACATCATAGGCCAGTTATGCATCTCTTCAGTATAAAAAGAAAGAAAGAAAGAAAGCATCCTACACTCAAGGAGATACTTGCAGGCCATCCCCTTTACAAGACTGCATTTGGATTTTAATAGTAGTAGTACCTGAGAACGAAGAACTTCCTTGTATGTCCCAATTTCTCGTAGAGCAATTGTGAATTTTGTCATTACAGGACCTGAGAAAGATACAACATATGGCCTTGAGATAAATGTGCACACAGAAGAAACAAAAGAGAAAACAAAGGGAGAGATGTACCTCCAAAGGCAACACATAAGGGATCATTATGGCCTCCACCGAAAGACTCAAGTGCGTTTGCAAAGCCAATATCTGCATCATACCCTTCTCCAAGCCCTTCCCTGATAATTAATAATAACAAGCCAAAGAACGAAAAAAATCAGAAGTTCTTCTAACGAAAATTTGAGTATAGTGATTAGTGATGATGGATTGTAATTATAATAAAAGCGGAGGCGTTACGTGTATTTTCTGCAGCCTTTATAGAACCTTAAGCATCGCATTCGCAGCAACTCTGCACTCTCTTCCATAGTTTGCATCTGATTACAACAACAAAGATCACTATATCTCAAGAGGGGCTTACAAATTACAAAGTCAAAACACACAACAAAAATCATGTACACACTCTCAGGTGAAGAGAATAGGATCAAACCATTGTTCTAAAAATCGGGTCCCGCATAGACGGCCAATCGGATATAAACGAATTTTTTTTTCAGTCTAATCTAAGCGTCTGGCTAAACATTAATCCTTTATAAAATGCCTAATTACAGCCGATCATTTCTTGAACATTTATCAAATGGTGATTTATAACTTCCTGGCACATTGCTTCATCCATGTTTACCACAATGTGTTCAATTTTTTTTTAAAAATTGTTTGATCGTAGAATGGCGCGACAGATTACAGAGAATTTTATCCCTAACTCTTCTGTCTGTTAGAACGATCGAAACGGATCACATATTTTTTTTTTGTTAAAAAAAAGTAAAATTAACAAAACCTGTTGACGGAACATAGGGGAATCATCGAGCTTAGCGAAATGCATTGTTTCACCGCGGGATACAGAACGATCCACCTCCGTTTTCTTCTTCTTCTTCTTCTTCTTCGTCGTCGGTCTTCCTCCACGCGGACAGAGCTGATAACAACTGTGTTTTTCTTTCTTTTCCCCCACAAAAAAAAAAAACAAAAACCAAAGAACAAAAATTTTATGTTGTTTTGTCTTTTTTGGAAAATCGAAAAGCGTTTTTTGGGGATTGAGAAGTGGGGAATATGGGCGGAAAATGAGGGAAAGATCGTGCGATAGACAAAAACACCAAAAGCAAATACTCTTTTGATTGATGTTGTGGTGATCGTGTACAAACAAAACCTCTGAAACCTTCCATGGCTGTCATTTTTATTTTATTTTATTATTTTATAAATATATTAAAACTAATCAACAAATAGGAAAATTCATAAAATTACGTGACTTTTATAAAATACACTGAAAAGACTACTGATTGCAATAACAACAACAGTGTATGGGTAACCTATTTAATTAAATGAAGGATGAAGGAGAATGATGCGTTTATTTGGTATTGGTAGGGATGATGATTAAATTAGGCAAATGGTCCCAAAGAGTTGACTTCTCAGAGAGAACTTTCTCAACGTGTGAGAAACTACAAAAAATCTGGATCCGTATTTAACCAGTCGTAATCAAGCTTATAAAATTAAATTAAAACAGCAATTATCCAAAGTTAAATTAAGGAAACACACACACACACAAATACTCCGACCCTAATTTTTTTTATGGTTAAACTACAACATTAATTCAATAGTATTGGTCCCTTGTAGTACAAGTTTAACCGGATAAGTGATTTTAACCAAATCAGGCGTTCGGTATTTCTCTAATGCATCACCCAGTGACGTTTTAATTATATTGAAAAAACAATAAAATGTCCATATATTCCAAAACTTTTAAAGTGTCACTAAAGGAAGAGCAAAACGTAAAATCCTCAGTCTAAAACTGTGATTCTCTGAAAAATAAATAAAAAGTCTAATGCATTTTCAGATGGTTTTAACAGCTAGAGAGCAATAACAAAAAGAAAGAGGACACTGAATCAAAGATTGTTTTAACCTGAGGTAAAAACAAAGCTTCATCTGAAAAACCGGCTCATGAAACCTCCCCGGCCTTTCTTCATCCTCTCTTCAAGAACCGGGAACTCTATGCAATTGTAGGCAAGGTCTAGCACAATTGGATTTCGAGGTATCGATTGGAATGCTGGTGGGAACCGTTCAATATTTGGTGCCATCTTTGTGTTTGCATCTCCAACCGCAGATTCATACACATCCAGTTTGTCTAACAAGTATTCCTCCGCCTGGGGTTTATAACACAAGAAGGGTAACCAAAACAAAAAACATCAGAGTGCATATTTGATTATCATGAGACATTGCAAGATTACAAACAAGATTAGAGATTGTACCTTAGTGGCAGTATCGTTTAGTGATATAGTTGAGATTTTCTTTGACAGATTCTCTGGGGCCTTCTCTTCCTCCATAATCCCCGTCGCATGTTCTATGCAACTATTAGCTCTGCATTCTCTGCTCAGTGTCTTCAGCTCCTGGATCGTTCCCTGATAATTATTAGATAAAAATTAGTGAATATTATTTGTATCATTTATGAAATGTATTTAACAATATTTCAGTCATACACCCATAAACATATTATCCCTATCCGGTCGACATGAGGTATAGTACTGCCTGCTATTAAGTGACCTTGTATGAGGTAATAAATAAAATTATAAGTGGATACCTCATCTTTGTTTGCTATGCTCTGAAACTTGCTCACCGCATCTTCAGCAAGAGACCGGGCACAACAATACAAGGCATATGCTTCAACCCTTTTTCCTGCTAGACTGTATGACTTCCCCAAGTAGAAGCACCTGAAATGAGGTTCCAGAAGATATCAATAGCTATAACTTAATCAAGGACGATGAAAACAAAATGCATCAGTCAGTATATGAAACTATAACTCTTCTTATTAAGTTTTCTCAATTGGAAAGAACTGTGTGAATATCTCGAGACAGGAGCTAAAAGAATCTAATAAGTGGTTATAGTATGTATCAAAGACTAGGTGAAGACGATGAGTGACCACTGACCAGGAATCAGACTCCTAATTTAATGAATAAATTTTACTAATGGAGGAGCTCAACTCTAACCAAAGATGCTAAAGTCAAGGAAATGTAAAGGTGAAGAACTAAACCTTTCAGCACGAAAGGCTAAGCTTTTGCGCTGACACTCTTCTTCGAAGGCAATCTCTTCAGGTTTCCTGTCTCTTCCAGAACTAATGAGATCAGAAAGATCAGCGACATTCTGAGAAAAAGAAATACAGGTAAGATCTCCCCGATGGTTTAACAAACAAAATCATATTCTGAAGAGAAAAAACAGGTGGAACAGTGGTTAACCTGTAATAGAAGGTCATACAATCGAACAAGCTCCTCAGGCTTAGTAACCTTTTCATTTTTATCATCACGTTTCCTGTTCAGTTTACTCTTTGCTATTTTAACCAACAACTGGTTCCTTTCAATGGTTCTCTGTCCTAGCACAGCTCCAACAGCTTTGTCCAGACCATTTAGGTCATCTTTCACAGATTCAGCATTTCCTGCACTCACCTAAAAATAGTATGCTCCTTAAAGTAAAATCAAAAAAAGAAACAACAACGCACCCAAAAAAAAAACAGACGCTCTGACTCTTTAAGAAACTTGTCTACACTTCCAAAAATCTTCAAAATTTTATTCAGTGACCTAATAAAAAATCAGAGGATCTCTCTTGTAAATTCACTCACCAAGTCACTGCGTATGGTGTTCCTCGCATCATTATATGCAGTGAATAATTTATCAAATATGGTTAGCTTTTTCTCTGCAGGGAGCGATTCTGCTGTTGGGCCCTGTAGATCCTTCTCAAGTTCCTGGGCTGAACGAACAAGCAACAAAAGAGTTAGTGCCGCAGAAAGATGCTCAATGTTCTATAAAGGCAGGTTTATTAATAGGCAGATTAAGGTAAGCCAAACTTTTCCTATATCAGGCATGATTTTTCAGCAATATTAAAGTAGTCAAAAGAGAGGAAACGGAAAAGTTAATCGAACCTTTTAAAATAGAAACCCGAGATTTTGGGTTGGAAACTGGAAATCTGTAGCCAAGCCAATTAAACTCTGTAAGAGATGCAGCTTGTTGAGATCTCGCCTCTTCCATAGCAGCCTACGTGACAGTGAACAACATACATCATATTAATTCAAAATATCAGACAGACCTGAGAAATAGTTCACCATTGAACCAGTGCAAGACATTCAAGACTCAAGAGTACCCAAGATAGTATACATGTAATTAGTATTTATGTGTCACAGGTCAAAATCGGACTCCAAGTTTCCAACAACAGATGGAAAAACTAACAAAACAAACAAATTTATACTTCAGCAATTATGTGGACTAAAAGATAAATACACAGCTGTTCACTTGCTTTGGTGGTGAGGCTGGTAGAACTGATATTTATACGTACCTCTATCTTTGCTTTGAAAAGATCCAAGGCAGGGCCTTCCATCTCACCAATCTGAAGAAGTTCAGATGTCTGCAAGTTCGATTTGCCAATTTTGATTTGGCAGTACCGAACACTAGGCTCAAGCTCCTCAACTCGTTCCCGGCAAAGAACTTGGTTCTCTAGATCACCATATTTCCCGAGTTCCTCATAAACAGCTCTGCAAAGGGGGAATAAGTTTCAGAAACAAAAGCTACCGAATCGCAAAATGAGGATACTGAACAAATCAAACCTGGCGTTTTTGAAACAAGCCAACGCAGTTTCCCAATTTTGATCTTGCTCAAACAACATAGTGCCTTTCATATAGGAAGAGTATGCCTATAAAAGAGTAAGATACCGAATGAAGATTAAAGTTCACAAACATTATACGCGAAACAACTAAGCTAAAAGCCTAAAACTGAGGTATTCTCTTCTTGCATTCAAGGCAGTAGATAAATTATATATATACACTTCATCATTTAGATTCACAGAAATACCTCAGCTTCAAGAGATGTCCTGGAATCTGCCTTAACAGAGCACAAACTTGAGAAAACCGTAGCCCATTTAACTGCCTTCCTCAGCCTCCCAAGTAAATAAATCCGCTGCCGTGCATTAGGCCCATCTGGTAGCTGTCTCTTCTCCATCGCATGGCTCCACGCTCTTTCCGCCATGTAGAAAACCACATGAAGAAACCTATTCCAAACAAAATCCATAACATCAACTCAAATCACAGGTAATGTGAGAGCATTCACAAACATCTCAAACGAACAAACAATAATAATACCTAACATCGGTGACAGTTGATTCAAGAATGGCTCGGCGAGTGTATTTGCCACGGCCATGAGTAAATTTCAAGGACTTGTATAGCCTCCTCAACCGTGCTGAGCAATACCTCCTACACAACAAGATTATAAAACAAATACTTCTTCGTTTTTTTTTTGCCAATGAGAGCTTAGGGTTTGATATTATTAAATTTACCGATAGCGATCATAGTCACCACGACGCAGACCATGCTGAGCCTGAGATGTTTTCATCAGCTGCAGAACTGTAAAAAAAAAAAGCCAAAAACGCAATAATTGCACACACATTCCACAACAAACTTGAGAGAAAGCTTTGTAAAATTGACCTAAGCGTAACTAACCATTCATGGAGAACCTTGGGAGGATCTGATCAGAGCCGTCGTCGATCTCCATTGCTGACGACATCTCGTTCTCCTTCTTCTTCCCCATTGGTTTCACTGAGCCCTAAGCTAAAACCTCTCTGAAACAAATAATACGCCGAAACGGATACAGCAAAAACCAAATCGGGGAAAAGTGAAAAGACGAATTCAGCTAGTTTCCGTACCTTTTGATTTAGGTGAATTGACGGCGGCGAATGTGGATTGTTACGATGATCGCGTCGATCAGCGTGAGGCGTGCGAAATCTCAGGGTTTGATCGAATCTCAAGCGAGAGTGCACGAAGAGATGACGACGACGACTAGTAACGGGTGTGTGAAGTTGGTGTGGTTTTGATAAATCTCGTTTGGTGAAGTCCAGTTTAATATGGCTTTATATGGGCCTTGAGGCCCATACCCATATAATGTTGGCCCTTCGTCAAATATATTGCGCCAAAGTATAATTTGGTCTACTTTACCTTATAAAGTTTAAACACGTTACAAATTGGTTAGTTGTTGGCTGTCTAATATTATAATTTTCTCAAATTTATATTAACTTTAGCCGAATTTGACTATTTCTTTGAAAAAACTAACGAGTGGTTGTTGGTAAACCTTATATATTTGATGTTATAGCTACAAAGTTTGTACTAATAATAATATACAGAATTATATGTGATTGATAACATTGGAAATTAACAATGTACTGGATTTTGTCTTTGTAACTTAGATATGCTTTATTATTTAAGTTTGGATATGTATTTAGTATTTACGATTAGCAGAAAATATTTTAGATCACATAAGCCAGCAGTAGCAGGGAATAATAAAAAATATTCCATAGTATTATTATTGGAAATCAATAAATAATTTAAAGAGACCGACGGAAATCTATACAGATAACGGGATCTGGATGGAGAAGAGACCGGGTGGACCATATTAACAACCAAATAATTCAAAAATCATTATAATACCATATAGCTTAATTATCCAATGATATCCGATAAAGTTATATCATGTTCCATATGTCCATTGGTTATTGCTATTGTTTTGCTGTTCTGTCCAATCGTGTTCTCCAAGATTTAGCACGTGAAAGCCATATACAATTTTATTTCCATGGTATATTAATATTAGTTTGATATTTCTTTTTTGATTTTCAATAAAATAGTTTATCTCTTAACCAATGAACTCATCCTCAAGTTTTGAATATCTTTAGATGTTGACTTAAGTATCATTACATAAATAAATATTTAATGGCCGTAAGCATGTGATACTGCTAACTCTAATCAAATCCCTATTGTTAAATAGAAAATTAGAAGCCGGTTCGTTTCGGTTTAGCATCTTCTTTATCGTGAGTGTGGCACACGAATTTGTACCGCTGGATAGATGAATCCATTCAACGACTCGTATTTGCTGGTTTGGCTTTTGATGTGTGAACCAATGAAAGATCGACACGTGGTTCGGATACGTTTGAGAAAGAGCATCTAAAGAATAGATGCTTTTCTAATCCTTCACGCAGCGCCCAGCATTTAAAATCACGGACAGTGACCCTCTCCCACACGCCACTTCTCAGTCTCTAGCCACTGGCTCGACTTATTTTCGTCGGCTCAGCCTAGCTTCGCTTGGCCGGCAAATAGCACTGCAATAATAATTTTCTTATCTCGGTCGTTTCCAATAGTATTGGGGAATGGGGACTATAGTATATAACGATAGAAATGTTTTTTTCTAGATTAATATAATTTTAATTTTATTTGAAAAATTGGTTTTAAATATATTTTTATTTTGTGTTATGCAGACTCGACCACGTCTAATTTTCTCATTTGGTTCTGGTACTTGGTCCTGATCTTATTGGACCAACAGTAATAAAAGATTTACATGAGGATCAGGCTAGACAGACGAATCATACTGTAAAAGCAGGTTTGTATATATATGAATGTGTGTATGAATGTAAGAAATTAAATAACAAATACTTGTATATAAGATAGTGGACCATTATTTTATGAATACTCCGGTTTTGGTACATCTGTTGGGAGGGGGTACTCTATTTGACATTTTTAGAATGGACTCAGTGAACCAAAATAATAATAATGTTCGACGGAGATCCCAATACAAAACACTTGATGAATCTTTAAGCTAAGCATTTGTATATTAAGCTAAGCATTTGTATATTTTCAGTATTTGAAAATAATTCCACAGACGATATATCGTACACTGAAGTATGAACTGAGTCGTACGGTGGTTCCGAGTCTTTGGGAATAAAAGTTTTATCTTTTTCTTGTTGAATAAGTTATCCTATTTCTTAGGATCTGAGTTGTTAGTCGTTGAGCTTTTTATGTTAAGTCTGTTGCTTCTGTTTCTATTTAAACTCATGTAAGCTTCGAGTATTGAATAACGAAATCATTCAGTTCATCTTCTTCACTTGAGTTTTTACTTTCTGAATACAACAAGTGGTATCAGAGCCTGCAAACTCAAGTGTGAGAGCGAGATACTGTGAGAGACAAAAGAGTGATCAAAATGAGTGACAAGGATGCATCGCTGAGCATTCCTAAGTTTGATGGAGATTATGAGCATTGGGCTATGCTCATGGAGAATCTGTTGAGATCAAAGGAGTGGTGGGAACTCATCGAGATTGGAGTAACCCAACCGGAGAGGAACGTGATCTTGACGGGAGCACAACGGACAGTGATTGCAGAACAGAAGCTGAAGGATCTGAAAGCAAAGAACTATCTCTTTGCATCCATTGAGAAATCGATCTTGAAGACGATTGCAAAGAAGGATACGTCGAAGGACATTTGGGAATCTATGAAGGTGAAGTATCAAGGGAACAAGAGAGTGCAAAGTGCACAACTTCAGAGGTTACGGAGGAACTTTGAAGTATTGGAGATGAGAGAAGGTGACTCCATCACAGAGTACTTTGCGAGAGTGATGATGGTGGCTAACGACATGAGGAATCTCGGGGAAGAGATATCTGATGATAAGATTGTGGAGAAGATACTCAGGACTCTTGTGGAGAAATTCACATATGTGGTGTGCGCTATTGAAGAGTCAAAAGACATCAAGGAGCTGTCGGTGGATGAGTTGCAGAGCTCATTACTTGTACATGAGCAGATCCTCAGTAAGCATGAGGGTGGTGAAGAACGAGTACTGAAGATGGAGGGAAACAGAGGACATGGAGGTTATGGAAGAGGAAGAGGAAGCTACAGAGGAGGAAGAGGTGGCAGAGGTAACACAAACTTTGACAAAAGCAATGTGGAGTGTTACAAATGTCACAAGATGGGTCATTTTAAAAATGAGTGTCCTTTGTGGGAGAAGACAGCCAACTATGCTGAGATGGAAGAAGACGTACTACTCATGGCGCAGGTTGACAAAGAAGTAGAGCTGGTGTGGTATCTGGACTCGGGGTGTTCAAATCATATGTGTGGTAACAAGGAGTGGTTTATCAATCTTGATAAAAGCTTCAGACAACAAGTGAAGCTTGGGGATGATAGAAGAATGCAAGTAGAAGGAAGAGGAGACTTAAGACTGGAGATCGATGGTGTTGTGCAAGTAATCTCATCAGTCTACTTTGTGCCAGGACTAAGAAATAATCTTCTAAGCGTGGGTCAGTTGCAGCAGAAGGGCTTGAAGATTGTTATTGATGATGATGAGTGCAGAGTCTGGCACAAGCTTCAAAAGCGGATGATCATGCACTCAAGAATGTCCACAAACCGTATGTTTGTCATTCTAGCCACTGTGAAAGGGCCTAAGGAGCAATTGGAGGCTAATCAAATTCGCAGTACAAAAGAAGAAGCACCAGAAGAGACATGGCATAAGCGATTTGGCCATCTTAGTCTCACCAGTCTGGCTACACTTGCGGAGAAGGAAATGGTTGCTGGTCTGCCTGCAATCAACAACACTGGAGCAGTGTGTGAGGTGTGCATGAAGGGCAAACAGAACAGAGCAAGCATACCAAAGCACAGTGATTGGAGAGCTAAGAAGTGCTTGGAGCTTGTACACAGTGACATTTGCGGTCCAATCAAGCCAGTCTCTGAGAGTGGGAAGAGGTATATCATAAACTTCATTGATGACTTTAGTAGAAAGTGTTGGACATACTTTCTTGCAGAAAAATCAGAAGCATTAAGAGTGTTCAAGGAGTTTAAGGTGGCGGCTGAAAGAGAGACAGGAGAGTTGTTGGTATGTCTGAGAACCGATAGAGATGGAGAGTACAACTCAAGAGCCTTCAAAGACTTCTGTGTTGAGAATGGCATCAAGAGACAGCTCACTGCAGCCTACACGCCTCAGCAAAATGGAATTGCAGAGAGGAAGAACCGAAGTGTCATGAATATGGTGAGATGCATGTTGTTTGGAATGAAAGTTCCACTGAGATTTTGGACTGAGGCGACACAGTATGCAGTCCATATTCTAAACCGGAGCCCAACCGTGATACTAGGAGAGGTCACTCCATCTGAGAAGTGGAGCAAACACAAGCCATCTGTAGAACACCTTCGAGTGTTTGGGTGTGTAGCTTACGCTTTAGTTCCGTATGAGAAGCGAACTAAACTTGAAGAGAAGAGCATCAAGTGTGTGTTGTTTGGTGTTAGTATGGAGTCGAAGGCATACCGTCTCTTCAATCCCGCAACCAAGAAGATCATAATCAGTAAGGATGTGAGGTTTGATGAAGGAGATGCGTGGAATTGGGAGGAGGAGACTGAAGAAAATAAACTCTTGGAGGATTCCACGGATGTGGAGCTAGGAACTGAGGCTGCAGACAGAGAAGTAACAGAAGAAGCTCAGGAGAATAATAATGAAGGAGAAGAAATCTCTGGTGAGCAAGAAGTAGCAGGAAGCGATCCTGACTCAACACAAGAAACGGTGACAACAAATGAAGAAGTTCAGTCGAGCTTGAGTGGAGGCTCTGGAACTAACAGAGTTGGTAGAAACACCCAAAAGCCAACTTGGATGAAGGATTACGTATGTGAAGGTTTGAGCATGATCATCGAAGAAAATGGAGACGAGTTCATGGCTCTGTTTGTTGGAGAAGGTGATCCCGAGACGTTTGAAGAGGCAGTAAGACACGAGAACTGGAGACTTGCAATGGAGGCAGAGATAAATTCTATCAACGCCAACAACACTTGGGAGCTTGTAGACTTGCCTGATGGAGCGAAAGTAATTGGAGTGAAGTGGGTCTTCAAGACCAAAATCAATGAGAAGGGAGACATCGACAAGCTTAAGGCCAGGCTCGTTGCAAAGGGCTTTCACCAGACACATGGAGTAGACTTTCATGAAGTCTTTGCACCAGTTGCGAGATGGGATACTATAAGATTGATTATTGGTCTGGCAGCTCAACAAGGATGGCTCGTTCTTCAGCTTGATGTGAAGAGTGCCTTCCTCCATGGAGAGCTCAGTGAGGATGTCTATGTTGAGCAGCCTAAAGGCTTCGAGTGCAGAGAAGAAGAAGGGAAAGTCTACAAGTTAAACAAGGCGCTGTATGGCTTGAGACAAGCTCCAAGAGCATGGTACAGCAGGATTGAAGGGTACTTTATCAAGGAAGGATTCAGCAAATGCTATTGCGAGCACACTCTGTTTGTAAAGACAGAGAAGGAAGGTATACTCATCGTCAGTCTTTACGTTGATGATTTGATCTATACAAGCAATTCTGATGAGCTTCTCAAGAAGTTTAAGATCTCCATGGAAGAAGAGTTTGCCATGACAGATCTCGGTAAGATGAAATACTTCTTAGGCGTAGAAGTGATTCAAGATGAAGGAGGTATTTTCATAAGCCAGAAGAAGTATGCAGAAGATATGTTAAAGAGGTTTGGAATGGATGACTGCAATGCCGTAAGAAACCCAATGGTGACTGGTAACAGAATGAGTAGAGAAGGAGGTGGAGCGTGTGTTGATGCTACTTCATTCAAGCAGCTAGTTGGAAGTCTCAGGTACTTGACAGCCACGAGACCTGATTTGATCTACTCAGTCAACCTAGTGAGCAGATACATGGAGAAGCCGAGAGAGCAACACCTTGCTGCAGCAAAAAGAATCCTAAGGTATGTGCAAGGAACTCGAGAGTTTGGTATCCAGTACAAGAGAGGAGGGGAGGCGAGTTTGGTTGGATTTGTGGACAGTGACTATGCCGGTGATGAGGATGATAGAAAGAGTACTTCAGGGTACGCTTTCATGTGGAGTGGAGGAGCAGTCTCGTGGGCATCAAAGAAACAGCCAATAGTCACACTCTCCACAACAGAGGCAGAGTATGTATCAGCTGCTTATGGAGCATGTCAAGCAGTTTGGTTAAGAAATGTTTTGAGTGATATTGGTTTGGATCAAGAGGAAGGATTACTATGTTCTGCGACAACAGTTCAGCAATTAAGCTCTCAAGAAACCCGGTTCTGCATGGTAGGAGCAAGCACATAAGTGTAAGGTATCATTTCTTGCGTGAACTTGTTGGTGAAAAAGTGATAAGTTTGGAGTATTGTTCTACACAAGATCAGATAGCAGATATTATGACGAAGCCAGTGAAGCTTGATGTGTTTGAGAAACTGAGAAAGATGTTGGGAGTTGGTCTGAAGGAAGAAGTAAACTGAAACAGAGTGTTTGCAGTTTAAGGGAGGGATTGAAGTATGAACTGAGTCGTACGGTGGTTCCGAATCTTTGGGAATAAAAGTTTTATCTTTTTCTTGTTGAATAAGTTATCCTATTTTTAGGATCTGAGTTGTTAGTCGTTGAGCTTTTTATGTTAAGTCTGTTGCTTTTGTTTCTATTTAAACTCATGTAAGCTTCGAGTATTGAATAACGAAATCATTCAGTTCATCTTCTTCACTTGAGTTTTTACTTTCTGAATACAACATACACGACACTCACCTTCGGCATTCAGTTCACGGCCATTGGCTACGTGACTGCAGTTTAGTTCATTTCATTATTTGTAATTTTGCAGTTTACGTTGTAAGATAAAAAATGACAAAGACATTAATTAGTGGATGACTTTTATTTGTCTTTTCCATTTGTCAGTTCGAACCTAACACATTGTAAATTTGATAACGTGGAGGGGTTTGTCCATTAAACCAATCAATGTTCAATTGAAATCTTCACTCAATGCCGATCACGATTTAGTTTCTTGTTGCTATCCCCTACATTGTACTACGATTTTGTAAAATATACTAAAGCGACATTTTACTTGAGGTATGGTGAAGAGAAAACGACAAAAGCTAGAAAAATCCAAATGCAAATGATAACGACCGTGAACTGAGAGTGAAAGAAATTATTCTTTCTTTAGAACGAAAAGAACTAATGAACCAAAATAATTTTAAAATGTAAATACTGAACCAACCAACCAAACATTATCTCCTAAGGTTACAATGACTTGATAAT
Source organism: Raphanus sativus (assembly GCF_000801105.2). NCBI lineage: Eukaryota > Viridiplantae > Streptophyta > Magnoliopsida > Brassicales > Brassicaceae > Raphanus > Raphanus sativus. Next base: position 13,099,520 of record NC_079516.1, read on the forward strand.
GATTTATTGTTGGGTTGCTTACTCAGCAACGTAAGATATATATATTGTGAATTCTAAATTTTTTAACAAAAAGTTTATAAGCCCATATTTTCAAACAATTTTTTTGGTAGAGTGTAACGATGAAAACACATTAACTAATTTGGACTACACTGAATTACTCATAAAATAAATTGAATATAAACAAAAATCTGTATCCATGTAGATGACTATAGTAATATGATTTAGTTACACAAAACATGTGAATCGAATCTGAAACGTATTAATAGCAATCTCGCAAATCCATCTTTTTACTAATTGACCACAAAGTCTCAAACTCTTAAATACATCTTTCACAATGATCAAAAGTACAATAAGAAATATGACCGTTTACATTGCCATTGATCGTGTTGCAAAATCATACGCCACAACCACTACATGGTGGCCTAGTTGGTAAATGCCAAAGAGGAAGCGCCCTGGGTTCGACATGCAGTGGCTATTAGGACTAGCGTTAAATCGCAAAAATACGTGGGTTGCCGTTGATTTCGTGGGATTAATCTGGGCGAAGCATGAGACCTCCACGGTTATCAAAAAAAAAAATCATACGCCGCACCACTTGATCTTCTTCTTTTTTTGCTAAAAGACACCACTTGATCTTTACATTGCCATTGATCTTTTTTTGTCTTCTTTCCATGACTACTTAGATATATAGGTGTATATTTAACTACATGTTAATGATATGAAACTAAAACATACTAATATCTTACCAATTAAACATTTAATCACAGCTGTAAAAATATTTTTATTTGGCACATTGAACTCTCATTCTGTCAAATATTATCTAAAACAAGTATTGGCAAATGATAATGTGTAGATTCCTAACTTGATTTGTACATCTTGATAAATAGTAGTTTGTATTATTTAAAAGCAGTTAGTTACATTTGAAAAAGAATAGTTACACTTGCAGAAAAAAATGTTCAGTAGCCGGCTCCGTAGTTATTAGCCGAACAACTCGTCGTCTGCCGTCAAGACTCTCGTGTAACTCCGTAATATTTTATTTTCCTCCTTTTTATTAAAAAAAAGGAATCAATCATTAATCCTACGGTCCATGTTTAAGATCGTATCACAACACTAGGTCCACGGTACATACAGACGCAGCAGAGTCCTCCCCTTCTCCATACTCTAATTCTTATTTTTGTCCGCTCTTTTTTTCTCTCTCTAAACCAAACTAACCGAAAATAAAAAAAATAAACTCTCTCCTTCTCTCTATCTCTGCCGGGATCGCACGTCGTCCGGCAGAGTCTCGCCGGAATCGCCGTAGTTACCGCCGGTCACACGGATTATTCGTCGGAAACAACGCGTCGTGAGAGGAGGGAGAGAATTCGAGAAAAACAAAAAAAATTCAAAACACCGATTCACTTTTTTTTTTGTTTATTTAATTTGAAAATTTCGGGGGAATTAAATATTCTGCGATGGATGTGATTGGATAGAAGGAAACAAAAAGCAAAGGAGGAAGACTAAAGAGAAAAAAAAAACGAATTATTCTCTGCTCTGTCTCTCTCTGTGTTTCTTCGTGGATCGTGAAGGTAAAGAGTTCTACGAGATCCATTTTTTTTTTAATTTGTTTGTTAAAATTTTGAAAATCTGTTTTGAGAGGAAGCGTAATTGTGTTTGTTTGTAATTAGGTAAGCTCTCTCTCTTTTTTTTTAAAAAAAAAATTGGAATTGAGTTAGTTTCTGTGTGAATTAGGTAGGAGTTTGGTTCTCTGTGTGAATAATATAATTTAAGCTGAAACAAGGATCATGAGGAGGAGTTAGGTCGTCTTTTATGGCTTCCTCAGATACCTAATCAATCAGTCTTCTTACATTTGTTTCTACTTGCTTAAATGCAGCGGTTTTAAGATTATTTTTTTTTTCTTATCAGAGTGCTTAAAGTTGCTTACTTTTGTTTCATCCTTTGGATTTTGGGAGTTTTGAATTCTTCTCCTTGTAGTTATTTTGGATTTTAATCTTGTAGCTGTTAGGTGAGTGATTGGGGGGACCTAATCTTCTTTTTTCTTTTTTTCAGGTGTTTTTTTACTTGCTTAAATTGAGCAATTTAAGATAATTTTTTTTCTTATTAGAAGTGCTTAAAGTTGCTTACTTTTGTTCCAGCCTTTGGATTTTGGGGTTTTGAATTCTTGTAGCTGATATATGCGAGTGATTGGGACATTTCTCTGTTACTCATTTTTTTTTAGTTTGGCGAGATCTTTTTTGCAGTGAAAAAGTGGATTTTGTTTCTTCTGTTGGCTTTGAGTATAACACTGTTTTGTTCATTTTTTTTTTTGTTTCCAGGGGAGAGAGGCTATGGTCCGTTGACAAAACTAAAAAGTTTAAAAAAGAGATTTCGATTTCTGGTTTTATTTAGTCTGATTCTGTTGTCATCTGCACAATGCCGTCTGATGTAATGGAACAGGGAGGTGTATCAACAACACCTTCTCACTTCCGTGAAGATATACGTCTTACTTCTGAGGTAAATTCTTTTTTTTTTTCAATGGTTTTCCTATGGCATGATCTTCTACTAATTGTCTATGATGTCTAAAACTGTTTCTTTTTTTTTGTTCGGCAGAGGCAATTTGGGTTTCTGAAAACAGACACGATGCCCGAAAACCAAGGTGGCCGTCTGCCAAAGAGTTCCTGGACACCTGAAAGTTACCAGATGAAGCCACAATCTAGCTTGTCTGGGGTGCACTCTTCTCTTAGTCCTAACGCAAGAAACACTGCAAGTGATAGTCAGTGGGAAAGCAGTTTGTTTTCCAGCTCACTGTCTGATATATTTACTAGAAAACGTAAGCTTCTGGTTCACTTTCGTGAATTTTGTCTTAGTATGTTCATTTTGTTTTATCAGCTGTCTAAATCTGATATCCTCTATGGTAGAGGAGACGTCGTTTGTTATTTGAGTACAGCATAATATGATCGTACTTTAACTACCTGAGTGCATCTCCTAATTGCTGTTTTTGCAGTGCGACTACAGAGAAATGATATGCTCTCTCCTATGTCTGGAAACTCGGCTGTTACCCACCGTGAGGAAGAACCTTCTGAAACTTTAGAAGAAATTGAGGCGCAAACTATTGGAAATCTTCTGCCAGATGAAGATGATCTCTTTGCAGAAGTGATGGGTGAGGTTGGGCTTAAACCTCGTGCAAATGGAGATGATCTGGATGATTTTGACCTCTTCAGCAGTGTTGGTGGCATGGAACTGGATGGAGATGTTTTTTCTTCCGTGGGCCACAGGAACGGCGACAGAGGCAGTACAAATTCTGCTGGCAATCATCGTCGAGGGGAGATTCCATCCAGAACAATTTTGACAGGAAATATCAGTAGCAATGTCGAAGACTATGAGCTGAAGGTCCTTTTTGAGGTACCATACTTCAGCAGTGTTTTGATTCTTTATTTAGGACTATGTAGATATCTGGAATTGATCACTTCTACTGAGGGTGCATTTACCTTTTCAGCAATTTGGAGACATTCAGGCTTTTAATACAGCTTGCAAGAATCGTGGCTTTATCATGGTATCGTTCTATGATATAAGGGCTGCTCAGAATGCGGCGAGGGCGCTCCACAATAAGCTACTAAGAGGAACGAAGCTTGACATTCGTTATTCTATCCCTACGGTGTGATTAACTGCTCTTCTGGAAGATTTTTCTTTGCTACGTGGACTGTACTTAGGGACTTGTATTAGTTTGTATCTATCTTACCATTTTCTTGCTATCAGGAAAATCCATCAGAAAAAGACGCGAATAAAGGAGCCTTGTTAATTAATAATCTTGATCCTTCTATTTCGAATGAAGACATCAACCGAATGGTCAAATCATATGGAGAAATCAAAGAGGTTGATATATTTGGGTTCTTCTTCTTATATCTACTTCTCGTGGTAGATGCTAATGATGTTTCTATTGTTTGCAGATTCGTAGAACCATGCACGATAACCCACAGATATACATTGAGTTCTTTGACATTCGAGCGGCAGAGGCTGCTCTTGGTGGACTAAATGGACTCGAGGTTGCTGGGAAGCAGCTTAAACTTGCGCCAGCTTGTCCAGAGGGTACAAGGTGGTGATTGTTTTTGTCTTTTTTTTTTTCCTGCTTCATATTCATTTGTGGGCTATGGACAAATGCAAATGCTAAATAAAAGATTTTCTGTTAAGAGTCTTTAGAAGGACGCCAGTTGTGTTGGTGTGTCGGATTTATTTACCCATAATTTTTCTTTTCTTTTTTTTTCAGATACATACAGGAGGCTGAAGGGTGTCTACCTAAAATGTCTTTTACTAATACATCATCCGGGAACATGGGTAAACGTTTGCACTAGTTACTTGTAACTATTTTTTCTTTAATGATTTGTCATCTTGGACTCAACTCACTACCGTCAAATATCTCTGATTCAGGGAGACATTTCCCAGGATTAATTTCCTCAACCTCCATTGATGGTGGATCTATGCGTGTTAGTCATAGTTCTGTTGGATCACCTGTGAACTCCTTCATTGAACGTCATCGGAGTCTCAGTATTCCTATCGGATTTCAACCTTCGGCAAACGTCATCTCAGCCAACAAGCCTGTCGGAATTCAAGAGCATGGCCGTTCTTTTGACGATATGGGGATCCAGAGCATGCCAAATCTTCATCCTCATTCTTTTTCGGAGTATCTCGACAACTTTGCTAATGGTAGTCCGTATAAATCCTCGACAGCAAATGAAGGCTTTATGTTACATAATGTCCGCGGAGTGGATGGCTTTAACGGAGGGGGTAAGCTCTATCTCTAGATTGCTACCGTCTTGATAAATTTGTTAACAGATTGTTATGGAGTTTTTCTTCTACTGTCACACATGATATTTGCTTTTACTCACTTTTAGTTGCTGTGGTCTTTTGGCTGTAGGCGTAGGATCTCCCATGAATCAAAGCTCCCGCCGCCCTAACCCTAACTTGTGGAGCAACTCTAATACTCAGCAACATAACCCGTCAAATGGCATGATGTGGCCTAACTCGCCATCTCACATCAACAGCATTCCTACTCAGCGCCCACCTGTTACTGTATTCCCTAGAGCACCTCCTATTATGGTGAATATGGCATCTTCTCCTGTGCACCACCACATTGGATCTGCGCCGGTATTGAACTCGCCTTTCTGGGATAGAAGACAAGCCTATGCAGCTGAGTCTCTAGAATCTCCTGGCTTCCACATAGGTTCTCATGGTAGCATAGGGTTTCCTGGCTCTTCACCCTCACATCCAATGGAAATCGGTTCTCACAAGTCTTTTTCCCATGTTGTTGGGAATCGCATGGATGTAAATTCCCCAAATGCTGTACTGAGATCTCCCCAACAGTTGTCTCATCTCTTCCCCGGGAGGAGCCCAATGGCTTCAATGCCTGGCTCGTATGACTCGCCGAATGAACGATACAGGAATCTCTCTCACCGTAGAAGCGAGTCTAGCTCTAGTAACGCTGACAAGAAACTTTATGAGCTTGATGTTGACCGTATATTACGTGGGGATGATAACAGGACAACATTGATGGTTAAAAACATTCCTAACAAGTAAGTAAACTCAGACTTTCTCTTTTATTCCTTGTTTATGTATGTCTTATGTTAGCTTCGTAGGTTGTTGGATGTATCTTTTTTTTTCCAACTGTTTACTATTTCTTATGCTGTTTTGGTTTAGGTACACTTCTAAGATGCTTCTATCTGCCATTGACGAGCACTGTAAAGGAACATATGATTTCCTTTATTTGCCAATTGACTTCAAGGCAAGCAAGCAAGCGTCCTCTACCTTTTGTTATTATTAGCAATATAGATTTTCTAGTAACCTAATTTTCACCTTGTGATTTTCAGAACAAATGCAATGTTGGATATGCTTTCATCAACCTTACCGAACCTGAAAAGATTGTCCCGTTTTATAAGGTACAGCCATGTGTTACTGCTTTGCTTTTTCCATATATCTTTTTTGGCTTTTCTGGAAGAACATTAGTTGAAAGTTACAAAAAACACTCGTAGGCGTTTAATGGAAAAAAGTGGGAGAAGTTTAACAGCGAGAAGGTGGCAACACTTACATATGCTCGAATCCAAGGAAAAGTAGCTCTCATTGCTCATTTTCAGAATTCGAGTTTAATGAACGAAGACAAACGTTGCCGGCCTATTCTTTTCCACACAGATGGTCCAAATGCTGGTGATCAGGTGAATGTTATTAACACATTATCTTGTTAGTGGGTCAGATTCGCTCTCACTCGGTGGGCACATATTGAAATGGGTTCTTGTGATCTTATTACTTCGTTTCATGTATTCACTTTTGTTGTTATTATTTGCAGGAGCCGTTTCCAATGGGTACCAACATACGATCAAGACCAGGAAAGCCACGAAGCAGCAGCACTGATAACTACAACAGCTTTAGCATCGCTTCCGTTTCTGAAAACAGAGAAGAACCTCCCAATGGAACAACAGATCCTTTCTTGAAGGAGAACTAACCAATGAGCCAAAAAAAACACGAAGAGCTAAAGATAACAAAAGGTTAATATATATAATACATATCGTATCATCTAAACACCCTAGAGTTCTGTAAATCGAGGGTGTTTTAAATGCAGTGAAGAATTTTTTTTGCTGGAGAGATCATATACTTTGCTGACTACAAAACTTTCCAGCTTTGCTTCACCAGTTTTGTTGTATTATCAAAATCCTCTTCCAGACTTTCTCGTTTTTTCTTTTTTGTTTTGGGGTTTTGGGTTCTTGCTATCAATGTAACACTCATCTTATTTCCTTGGCTATTTGTTGCCATACCATGTTGTAACTCTTTTGGGAGATTTTTTTGAAATGCTTCCTTTTTGATATGAAATATTAAAATTTTCCTTAATTTGTTTTTTTACTACTACGTATCATTTTCTTCTCTTAGAAAATCCTTAAAAATCTTGGTTTTTGTTCATGAGATTATCGTTCATCATGTATGTGGCTACAAAATGGGCTTCATCATTGACAAATACTATGAAACAGAAACATAACTTCTTTTACACTTATTAGGCCATCATCATGGATATCTGGCAGCTTTCATAAAGCAGAATCACTGGTCGAACTTTTCTTTCACCACAGAATCTGACCACATTCTTCCAGTTGCTGCCAACAACCTATGACATCACCACCACACAGAAGTTAACACTGTCTGCCTTCTATCTATATATAGATTCACAATTTCTTTCTTACCTCTCCTGCTACAGACTCACGTCTGAGATTGACCCACTGGTTCTTTTCATAAGCCATGCATATGTGCTCTTCATCTTCTTCACCATAACCAACCTGCATCACATCCCATATATTCTGAGACTTTTACATAAGGACAAGCATTTGTGACTCTGTTTCAGTTTTATCTTTTCTTACCATAGACACAAGCCGGTAATTAGTGTTTGGTTGTAAGCCTTCGTACAGCCTGCTGATATCTATCTCCCACTCTAAAGCCTCTGTCGTTTCTGATATTTCCTTTTCAGTTTCACTCTTCTCCCATTCTAACACTACAAAAACACCAACGTTATTTTATTATAAGCATAACAAATGAAATGAGAGTACACGAGAACACAATCACTGTGGTTAAAAACTTACCGATTGTGAAGATAGGTGGGCATCTGCTTATAACGTGATGAACAAAATTTGTCGTTCCACAGCCTCCAGTTTTAGTGTCACATAACATTTTATAATTCATGCGGGTCACTTTAAGGATATCCACAAATTTTATATCCCCAAAAGCACACTGCATATATATATATATATATAATGAACACAGTAAACCTTTATAAGGGGAAGTAGTACCAGTTTCTCTAGGAAAGACAATGAACCAAACTAATGAAACATACCTTAACGTTTCTGACTGAATCTGCAGCCGTAACAATGCCATAAGAACTCTCCTCTGGATAATTTGGCATCTTTCTGCATTTTCTACAACTCATTCTTTCATTTACTTCCAATGTAAAAAGGCAATTCGTCAAGCTTTCTCTTTCTGAATTTTCCCAGCAATGCCAAAACTCAAGGATGGCTACAAGTAACTCAGCAGCACCACAAGACTGAAAAGAATGAAAAATAGATTACCTTTTAGTTAAGCTAATTAACTTTAAAAAAAATATGATGATGATTAGAAGCTTATATTCTCCACACGAACCATGGAATTAACTTCTTCTAAGGATACGTGTAAGTATCTCAAGATGAGACTGTAGACTCCCTTAGTTTTTATTTCCTCAGACACAACAGCACTAAACAAACTTTGTAGGGCACATAGAACTTGTTCTTCCAGGTTGTCATCAACTGGTTGCTTTTTGTACTTTAGAACATTTTCTTTAAGAACCTTTATGTTCACGAGGGCCTGCAATACCACATGTATTTGTGAATTTATATAAGAAGGTAAAGAGATATGGAATGAGCTGAATCAGAAGATGACAGTTTATGTACTGAATCTTGGTCACTGTTTTACCTTCAGAGTCATGTCAAGGGCAGAATTATATCTAGCTGCAGCTCCTCCGGGTGCTGACTCCAAATTTCCAGAGACAGAATTATATCTAGTTGCAGCTCCTCCAGGCATGTTTTGCGTATCTTAAAGATGGTGAATGAATATAATAATAAGGATGAATCCTAAAACTTAAAAAAAAATCAAATTAAGAATCTCTTTTTACCACCATAGTTAACTTTAGTAGCTTCCTCTTGAATGTCCTTGGTGGATGGAATTTTCAGTGGACCCTTTTCACTTCCTAGAGTATCTTTTGGTTCCATGGAATCTTCTTCCATTGTTTTTGGTGATTGAGATGTACCTCCCGTTTCAAGGGAGACCGAAGGTTTGCTGGACATGTAAGAATACGTTTAGCTCAGAGTAAAACCCTAATACAATTCATTAAATGTTATTTGTATTTGCTTGTGTTTAAATAGCAAAACTGTTACAGGAATATCGGGATATATATTCCCTTGGATATAGGTAACTAATCTGTAACAGGAATATCGGGATATATCCATTGGATATTGGTAACTAATCTTAAAGATTGAGAGAATATTATGGGGTTATCTAACACTTACTGTTCAACGGGACTAGCCATGCTCGTTGAAGTTTTCTGTTACGCCATGAAGTCCATTCATTCTTAGAACCGATTTGCAGAAAGTCGGAGAAGCAAATAGATAATTTAAAACTTCAAAGACCTTAGTGTTTTTAGGTTTCTTCTTCTTTTTTGCTTGTGACTTCTTATCCCCTTTGAGTAAAAGATCTGTTTCTGCTGCATCTGACTTGGATTTGGATTCATTCTACATGAGAAGAGATATGAAAACATAAGAAACCATTCAAATGCCAAATCAGACAGAAAATAGAACTCTCTGTCTATAACCAAAGTTCAAAACCAACCAGCAAGAAAAGTTTTAGCAATTGGATCCTTTTTGTTTGGTAACTGCTTTACCTTTAGCGTCATGTCAAGAGCTGACTCCAAATTTGTCGGCACTGTAGCTTCTCCAGGCTTGTTTTGCATATCTTGAAGGTGGAGAATAAAGAAAAAGAACTATAAGAGCATAACAAAACAAATTCAAATTATTCTTCAATTGAGAAAGCTCTGTTTACCATCACGGTCAACTGTAGTAGCTTCCACTTGAATGTCAGTGTTGGATGAAGTTTCCAATCGACCTCTTTCTGGTTCCTTAACATCTTCTTCCGGTTCAAGTTTGACAGAAGGTTCACTGGATATGTAAGAACAAGTTTTCCTCAGAGAAAACCAGAAAAACAATTTAAACAACACGCAAAAAAGGACTATTGAGGTACTTACTGTTCAACGGTCTTATCAACAACACTAGCCATGCTCGTTGAAGTTATCTGTTGCGCCATGAAGCCCATCCATTCTTAGAACCGAAAAGTTAGAGAAGCAAATAGAGTTTAGAACTTCAAAGACCTTAATGCTTTTATCTTTTTCCGGCTTTTTGGCTTGTGACTTCTTCTCCTCTTTGAGTGAGTTCTTCCCCTCTTTGAGTAATAGATCTGCTTCTGCTGCATCTGACTTGACTTTGGATTTCATAATTACAATTTCATTCTAGATGAAAAGAGACATGAAAAATTATAAGAAACCATTCAGATACCAAATCAGAAGGAAAATGAATCCTCTTTGTATATAATTAAAGATTAGAACCAACCAGCAAGAAAGGTTTCAGAAAATGAAGCATATAAGAGCGGTTGTCAAAAGCAGAAAGCTTTGTGAGGTTGTTTAGCAATCGGATCCTTGAATTATCAATCAGCAATATCTTTGCATCGATCAGCAGAACCTACAAGTCATGTACATAACTTTAGATGGAAAGTTTTGTGTAATTCTTTTAAAATATATATAGATGAACCTTTTCGGTGACCGCTGATTTCAGAACGTTAATAGACCTCAACACTGTATAACTGCCGAGATTTTTACGCTCGCGGTATATAAGATTCAGGCAATCTTCTAAGTCGGGAATATCAAATGCCGGATGCAATGCTCCGTGTAAAACATCTCGTACTGCACACAAGAACAAATTTATAGGGACGGAACTTTCAGGGACTCTCTCCTTGAATCTATCGCAGAGAAGAGATACATAGCTGCTCCGTTGATCGTCCTCAACGTTCCCTCTTCTTTCATCTCCAAGCATACACAAGTTCTCCACTAAAGTAAGAGCTGCTTCGTAATCTAAGACCTGCTTTTTCTTTGCATATTTGGTTCCCAGTGTTCTACATGTATACTGAACAGCTCTCAGAACAGCCACCCAGATCCCAAGATTGTGTTCCCTGATAGGTTTTGGAAAGCTTTTATCTACTGAAGAGTGGTCACCTAACCAGGATATCATATCATCTCCCTGAGCCTGTGCCTTGGTGTAGTGACTAACGGGATCCTTAATGAGTTTGATTTTCCCATCATCATCACCATCAAAAGCAGCATTATTGCTTTTCAACAGTCTTTTATCCAGAAGAAGGAATGAAAACTGCTCGTCAGCGTCGATGTTTTCTTTAATTCGAATACGATCCAACAGACTGTCCACTGCTCTGCAAACATGATCTGTACCATCAAGCCTTTCACACTTGATCTTCTTTAGAAAACCTCGGATTTTTTTAAGCTCATCACGTTCAAGAAAACAGATGCTTTGTGGTGTTTCCACTAGGTGACAATCCTTAAGACTCTGTTCTGAAACTTCATGTTCTCCAAGATGCTTAACAAGAAAACGCATCACCCAGTCTCGAATACTGCAGGAGAGAATCTGATGTTCACAGAGAGACACAAGGAGTAACTTGATTTCCTTGAGTAAACCACTCCGCTCTTCATCCAAAGCTAAAGGCCACTGGTTTGACCACCCTTTCTTCCTAGATCTAGTTGTAAACGCTTTCACATCTTCGAGCTGAGTTTTGATCATTTCAACCGCAACTACTGTATCCACCGGCTCCCATCCCCCATCCCTTATCTTATTAACCCAGTTTCTCCCTATCCTCATGACCATATCCTCTTCCGAAGAAGGTTTAAAATCCGCAGCATGTTTCTCCTCAAGATGAGTCCTGCACTGTTCAGCACTAAAGCACACCTCATCACATTTAGTTCGACACACCCATACTGTCCATTTCTTCTGTCCCCTAGCAGTATCGAGAACGTGTTTCAAAACATCTAGTCCCTTGCTTTTGTGCACTCCCCGGACAAAACTTGTAAGCTTCTCAATGCTCACTTTCAAAAAATCTCTCTTCACCTTAACATCTAAACCCACCCAATACGACCTCAGCTCACTAACCCTATCCTCAACCAGCTCTGTACTCTTCTTTGCATCACAAACTTCCTCCGGCATCTCGATTTCTACATCCATAGTCTTGAGCTCATCTATCAACAACTCTGCCTCTTTGATTAAAGGCTCAAACTCTTTCTTATCCACGGCATCGACTTTTAGCCAACGAACAGCAGCAGGATCCGATGAGACGTCTACTGAAGCAGCAGATAGACCATGTTTACCACTGCGAACACATTCCTTCAAATACAATGCTGACCCAAGGCGTTTACCCAATATGAGGAGTAGACGCGCACAAAGCGATGATAAGGATAACCTCACATCTTCAGTGACGCATCCTAGAGAACCCAACATGTACAAGACCTCCACGTTGTCGGCTGCTGCGTTACGGGCTTCTCCCGCTAAGTCCATGAATACACCACTCTGTTCTATACGAAGCAACCATGAGTTCTTGTCTTCCCCGTGGACTGAAACCATCTCGTCAATTGTCTCCATGGCCTTGCTGTGATCTCCATTCTCGCGGAGGCTTTTGACCTTCTCGTAGAGTTTGATGACCTTAGCGTCTTTGAGGAACGTACGCTCCATTGGAGACGATTCTCAAGGATTCTTGCAGCTTTCTTGGAGAGTTTGATTTTTTGTTTTCTTTCTTCGCGGGAAGATAACAGAATATAACAGCAACTTAAAAGCCACGTGAGAGCCACGTGATGGAAAAAGAAAACACCTGGAGACCCATTATTGATACCATTGGGGAATTGTGTCGAACACCTTGTGTCCATTTTTTTTTTCGTTTGAGATTAGTTAGACACACAGCCAGGCTTCGATTTCCGGAATAAACCAAACGAAAGAAAACTCGAAACACGTGTGCGTATTCGAGTTTTACTTAAACACAGAATCATCTTCATCTTGTAGAAGTGTGTTTTCTGGACTTAACGAGATGAAGCCGAAGACTTAAAACGTAGAATCCTCTTCATGTTTGGGGATGAACATGATGATAACACGTGTCCTTTCTGAATGGGCTTTTTCTGTCGTTTCTTGGGCCCAACATAAACCATTAATTATACGCTCGTGGGTCTAAAGCTCTGGTCTCGGCTTTGTGGGAGGGTTCTAAACTTTACAAATCTATGTCTGATTTATTTCCTTCAACCTGAGTAATGCTGCTCTTATATTGGTTTCTAGGAAGCGGACATGGTGGAAACACAAGTTGATAAAGATGTTGAAAACATGTTTAACTCCTTATATGTCATAATCATCATCAAGTGATTCTGATGGGTATGGTGGGATTGAGAATCATATGTTAACTCATGATATGCCATCAAGTTAACAAGCCTTTGATTACAAGTCTTTTTTTTTTTTTTGGGCAAAGCCTTTGATTACAAGTCTTATCATTTCATTCTCTTAGTAATTAAAGTCCTACAAAATGGGTTTCATCATTGATTATGGAACAGAGATAATAACTTTTTTCTCAATTGAAACTTTGTCATTGTTATTTTACATCAATCAATGCTTGGGTTTTCACACTTGCTAAGCCATCATGGATCAGGCAGCTTCATAAAGCAGAATCACTGGCCGAACGTTCCTTTCACCACAGAATCTAACCACATTCTTCCAGCTGTTGCCAACAACCTATTGGCATATCACCCACACAGATGTTAACAATGTCTGCCTTCCATCTTATCTCTAAATTCACAATTCTACTTAAAAGGAAGCCAAAACCAACTCTCTCTCTGTTTAATTACCTCTCCTGCTAAAGACTCACGTCTGACATTAATCCAACGGTTCTTTTCATAAGACATGCAGATGTGTTCTCCGTCTTCTTCACCATAACCAACCTACATCACATCCCATATATTTCTGAGCATGTAACAGAGAGATACAGAAGAAAGAAATAGAACAAGCATTTGTGGCCATGTTTCAGTTTTCTTTTTCTTTCTTACCATAGACACAAGCCGGTAGTTAGTGTTTGGTTCCAAGCCTTCGTACAGCCTGCTGATATCTATCTCCCACTCCAGAGCCTCTGTCGTTTCTGATATTTCTTTTTCAGTTTCACTCTTCTCCCATTCTAACACTAAAGATGCAAAACCCAAACAAAACACCAACGTTATTTTATTATAAGCATAACAAATATAATGAGTACATGAGATCACAGTCATGGTAGTCAAAAAACTTACCGATTGTGAAGATAGGTGGGCGTGTAGTTATAACGTGATGAACAACGTTTGTTGTTCCACAGCCCCCAATTTTAATGTCACATAACATTTTGAATTCCATGCGCATCACCTTAAGGATATCCACAAACTTCATATTCCTAAAAGCACACTGCATATATATGTATATATATAAGCAGATAGCATCATTTTTAGGGCACATACCAGTTTCTCTAGAAAAGACAGAGAACAACATAAATGGAAACATACCTTAAGGTCTCTGATTGAATCTGCAGCCATAACAATTCCATAAGAACTCTGCTCTGGATAATTTGGCTTCCTTCCGCATTTTCTACAACTCATACTTTCGTTTTCCTCCAACGTGAAAAGGCGAGTCACCAAGCTTTCTCTTTCTGAGTTTTCCCAGCAATGCCAAAACTCAAGGACGGTTACAAGTACCTCAGCAGCACCACTCGACTGAAAAATACGTTACCTTTAGTTAAACTTATTAACCAATATATATATATATGATGATTAGAAGCTTATATTCTCCAAACGAACCATGGAATTAACTTCTTCTAAAGACATGAGTAAGTCTCTCAAGATGAGACGATAGATTCCCTCAGTTTTTATTTCCTCTGACACAACAGCAGTGAATAAACTTTGTAGCGCACATAGAACTTGTTCTTCCAGGTTGTCATCAACTGGTTGCTTATTGTACTTTAGAACATTTTCTTTAAGAACCTTTATGCTCACGAGGGCCTGCAATACCACATGTATTTGTGAATTTATATAAGAAGGTTCTGAATCTTGTTCTTTTTTGTTTGGTAACTGTTTTACCTTTAGCGTCATGTCAAGAGCTGAATTGTATGTAGCTGCAGCTCCTCCAAGTGCTGACTCCAAATTTTCAGGGACTGAATCTTCTCCAGTCATGTTTTGCATATCTTAAAGGTGGTGAATGAATATGAATAAGAAGAATGAATCTTAAACACACAAAAAGTTCAAATTAATCGTCGATTGAGAAGCTCTTTTTACCATCAGTGTTAACGTCAGTAGCTTCCTCTTGAATGTCCTTGGTGGATGAAATTTCCAGTGGACCTGTTTTACTCGCTACATCATCTTTTGGTTCCATGGTGATGGAATCTTCTTCCATCGTTTTTGGTGATTGAGATGTACCTCCCGTTTCAAGGTCGACAGAAGGTTTGCTGGACATGTAAGAACACGTTTTGATCAGAGTAAAGCCCTAAAACAATTCATTAAATATTCTTTGTATTTACTTGTGTTTAGATAGCAAAACTGTTGCAAGAATATCGGGATATATTCCCTTGGATAATTGGTAACTAATCTAACAGAGTAGGAGAAGGTTTTCTGTACTTACTATTCAACAGTCTTATCAACGGGAGTGGACAAGCTTGAAGTTATCTGTTACGCCATGAAGACCATTCATTCTTACAATCGATTTGCAGAAAGTTCAGAGAAGCAAATAGAGAATTAAAAACTTCAAAGACCTTAGTGTTTTTAGTTTTCTTCTTCTTTTTTGCCTGTGACACCTTCTCAACAGGACTAACCATGCTCGTTGAAGTTATCTGTTGCGCCATGAAGCCAATTCATTCTTAGAACTGATTAACCGAAAAAATCAGAGAAGCGAATAGAGAAATTAGAACTTCAAATACCTTAATGCTTTTAGCTTTTTCCTTCTTGTTTGCCTGTGACACCTTCTCCTCTTCGAGTAAAAGATCTGCTTGTGCTGCATCTGCTGCATCTGACTTGGCTTTTGATTCCATATTTACAATCTCATTCTACATGACAAAGAGACATGAAAAAACATATAAGAAACAATTCCAAATCAGAAGGCAATTCAAATAAAGATTAAAACCAACCATCAAGAAAGGTTTCAGAAAATGAAGCATATAAGAACGGTTGTCAAAAGCAGAAAGCCTTGTGAGGTTCTTTAGCAATCTAATCCTTGAATTATCAATCAGCAATATCTTTGCATCGATTAGCAGAACCTGCAAGTCATATATATATATAACTTTAGATGGATAGTTTTGTGTTGTTAAAGTATATATTCAAATCATGGATGAACCTTTTCGTTGACCACTGATTTCAGAACGTTAATTGACCCCAGCACTGTATCATTGCTGACACCTTTTCGCTCGCGTATAAGATTCATGCAATCTTCTAAGTTTGGAATATCAAACGTCAGATGCCTTCCTTCGTGTAAAACAACATCTCGTACTGCACACAAGAACAATTTTGCAGTGGGCGTATTTTCAGGGACTCTCTTTTCAAACTTGTCGCAGAGAAGAGATGCATAGCTGTTCAACTGATCTTCCTGAGCAATCTTTCTTCTTTCATCCTCATTTATACACAAGAACTCCAAGACAGTAAGAGTTGCTTCGTAACCTAAGACCTGCTTTTTCTTTGCATATTTGGATCCCAAAGCTCTACATGTGAACTGGATAGCTCTCAAAACAGCCACCCATGTATCGAGATTGTGTTCCCTGATAGGTTTTGGAAATCTTTTATCCACTGCGTAGTCAAGTAACCAGGATATCATATCATCTCCCTGAGACTGTGCCTTGGCGTAGTGACTATCGGGATCCTTGATGAGTTTGATTTTCCCATCATCATCACCATCAAATGGAGCAGCATTATTGCTTTTCAACAGTCTTTTATCCAGAAGCAGCAACGAAAACTGCTCGTCAAATTCGATACTTTCTTTAATTCGAATACGATCCAACAGACTGTCCACTGCTCTGCAAACATGATCTGTGCCATCATGCCTTTCACACTTGATCTTCTTTAGAAAACCTCGGATTTTTTTAAGCTCATCACGTTCAAGGAAACAGATGCTTTGTGGTGTTTCCACTAGGTGACAATCCTTAAGACTCTCTTCTGAAACTTCAAGTTCTCCAAGATGCTTAACCGGAAAACGCATCACGCAGTCTCGAATGCTGCAGGAGAGAATCTGATGTTCACAGAGCGACACAAGGAGTAACTTGATTTCCTTGAGTAAACCACTCCGCTCTTCATCCGCAGCTAAAGGCCATTCGTTTGACCATCCCTTCTTCCTATATGTAGATGTAGACGTAAACGCTTTCACATCTTCAAGCTGAGTTTTGATCATTTCAACCGCAACTACTGTATCCACCGGCTCCCATCCCCCATCCTTTATCTTATTAACCCAGTTTCTCCCCATCCTCATGACCATATACACTTCCAAAGAAGGTTTAAAATCCGCAGCATGTTTATCTTCAAGATGAGTCTTGCACTCTTCAGCACTAGAGCACACGTCCGAACATTTAGTACGACACACCCAGGACATCCATGTTTTCTGTTTCCTAGCAATATCGATAACCTTTTTCAAAATATCTGCTTCCTCTTTTTTATATACTCCCTCGACAAAACCCCTAAGCTTCTCAACGCTTACTTTCATAAAACCTCTCTTGGCCTTAACATCCAAACCCATCCAGAACGACCTCAACTCCCCAACCTTATCCCCACGCGGCGGTTCTGGACTATTCTTTGAATCAAAAACTTTCTCCATGCCGTGTTCTATACTCGGACTAGTCTTGGACTCAGCGATCATCAGCTCAGACTCGTTGATCAAACGCTCAATCTCTTCCTTATCTTTGTCCTCGACTGGGTGAAGAGCAGAAGCGAAACCCTCTTTACCACTGCGGATGCATTTCTTGAAATAGAACACCGAACCAAGAGCCTTGCCCAGTCTGTTGAGCATCTGTGTGCGAAGTACCGGTACCCGCGCGTCTCCTAAAAAACATCCTGCAGCAGCCAAGTAGTAGGTGACCGCCATGTCGTTGCTCTGGGATCTCTTCTTCGCTAGAAGCAAGAACATGTTGGCCTCTCTTACACGAATAAGCAATGAGTTCTCGTGGTCTTCCGGGAAGACTGAGATGATATCATCGAGTATCTCCAAGGCCCTGCTGTAATCTCCCTTGGCTTCGAGAGCGTCAGCCTTTTTCAAGCGTTTCCTGACCTCGTCGTCTGTCATGATGACTGTACCCTCCATAGAAGACGATTCTCAAGGATTCTTGTAGGTTTCTTGGAGAGTTTTTGTTTTCTTTTCTTCTTGAGTGAAGAAGCGGGAAGATAACAGAATATAATAGCAACGGATCAAGAGGCTGGCTTTACCACGTGAGTGTCACGTGATGAGAAAAAAAAAAACAACCGGGAACCAATATTTGACCCATTGGGGAATTGTATCGAACACCTTGTGTGCATTGCATCCACTTTGAGATGGGTTCTATGAACCAACCACACTTCGATTCCTGGAATGAACCGAACAAAAGGAAACTCAAAACACGTGTGTATCTTCGAGTTTGACATAAATGCAGAATCGTCTTCATCTTCGAGACGACTCGTAAGACTTTTACGTAGAATCATCTTCATGTTGGGGATGAGAAAGATGATAAGACTATTAGACAAGTGTAAAGTAGCATGAGATATAACGTCTGTTTTAATGGGCTTTTCTTTTTGTTTATTAGGCCCAACATAAACCATTGTCCATTAGTTGTTAGCTCGAGGGCTTAAAGAAGCCTCGGTTTGTCAGAAAGTTCTGAACTTTGTATATCTGTGTGATTTCGTTATTTAACTAACGTCACTAGTTTTACTAGATTCTTTGTCCGCGCTTCGCGCGGATAATATATTTTGATCATGTTTTAATCATAAATTTTTATCTTATAACTTTATAATAAATAAATATATATGTGATATTGATGTGATTTTTTTTAGAGTTTTACCACTTTTAAGATATAGTTGTGTCTTCTAATTATTTAATTTTACAAAAATCTGTTAAATATTTTCATTTTTAGTTTTTTTTCTTTAAATAGTCTCAAAAAGTCAAATTTACCAAAATGAGTTTCAATAAAAAATAATATGACAATTATATATTTAAAATATATAAAACAATAAATATTAAAATGGAAAATAATAAAAGCGAAAAATTAATTGTGAAACCGAAAATTTCAAAAAAAAAGAATTAGGAAAATATTTTTCTTAAAAAAAAATTGGAATACTTTCCTCAACATGAATTATGAATTATGATTATACTAAAAGAATTCTCTAATTATGACCATATTGTGTATTCAACTAAAGAATGTTTGAAGATTTGATTTACTTTGATAACCTATTCAAAACCTACTTTACCTTTTTAGTTACATGATGAGTTCCATTTTAATATTTCCAAATATTTTAATACAGTTTTATACAAAAGTATATGAAACTTGGTTTTTGTTCTGTTGTTCTAAATTTAATTACGGAACTTGGATTTAAAATACAGAACTGATAAAATGATCTTTAACTATTATTATAATGTACACATTTGTAATGAATATACAGTTTTTTGTTGGTATTGGTTGGTTACACATAAGGTTGGATACCGGATATATCAAGGTAGTTTTATAACACATTCACCCTTATAATCACGATAAGAAGATCTAATTATTTTCCAATAAATACATCAAATACTTTGTAATGAAATACAAATAAAACAATTGAAAAATTCAAACGAAAAAGGGACACAACCTACCGAAACAAATCAAATGTTTTGTAATGAAATATAACCTATTTGTTGTCACAAAACATTTAGATATTTTATTACTTGAACGCACTTACTTGAATAAACCAGGGAACATGTTGACACATCATCGCATACGTTGCATGTTTCCGTTTCCATTGTTGAAGATGGCTGATCCAGAGTCTCATGATTCTTTCACAGTACGGTAAAAAAATTCTTGGGGAACTTCTAAATGTAAAATGTCCTAAAGCTCGAGTTAATATGAGGTCCACTTAGATATCCTCTATAGTTTCACACAAAATTCATGTTTTTAGTCCGTTCTCAAAATGTTCCTTTATATTGGCTGATGCAACCTGTACCATCCAAAATTAAATTATGTCGAAAATCAAAATGTTGATCATATGAACTGCAGAAATACCAATGACTGAGACAAAATTAACTATATATACATCATGAGTGCTAACTTAGCATGGGATGTTTGTGAAACCACAAGTCTCTCCATTACTCGTGTGTGATACTTTCTTCCGTTGATAAAAATACTTGATCATATGTAACACAAAATATCCCTAAAATGTGTATTTCAGATGCTTGCTGTGGACAGACAATGGCAAAGTAAGGTAAAGTAAATTTGAGAATAATAACAATGTATTACATGAATACCCTCTTTACGTGGTCTCTCATCTTTGCTGAGTTTTGATGTTGCTAATACTTTTGAGGTATGGAGATAAGAATCAAGGGTAGAGATTTTGATGCCGCATAGAACGTAGCTTCCAATAGAGCTCATCTGTAAGTGAGGGTTGAGTTGCTGATGCAAGCAGCTGCACCAATTATAATATCTTAACAACACCTCTCGACCAATTATCTATCTATTGGGACAAAAAGTACCTGATATTCCCCTAGCCACGGTGCTGTTCTTTGCAAATTGATGCCCAGATTTCCTTGCTGAAGGTTGTGCATCATGTTGACAGAGGCTATGGAATTTTCATCATCATGAGATTATGTTTTTTTTTTTGCAAAACTTCAACCAAAACATACTGAAAAGCTTTTTTTTATGACACATACCTTTTATTATTGATGATATATTGCAAAGGGAGCAGAGTAGGAGAGCAGTGGCAATAATTTTATAAGCGAACTTGAAGGCGGTCAATCAAAGAGTTAACAGCTTTAAGAGTAGCAGGCGACTTTGTTAGCACCACGAGTTGCTCAAAACGGAAGTGACTCGTTAATCTTCAAGGCATCATAATCTTAAGCCAAGTCCAAGGTTGTCTTCTTCTGAATCACAAAGCACCTCCAACACCTAATAAACAACACAAGAACAAAAGCTGTTAAGGAGATAATTAAAGAAACAGATAACTGAGTAGTGATTTATAACAACTACCTTGACAGCTTTCTATAGAGATGATCATCATCTTGCTGCATCATATCGCAGTAGATACTAATCGAATCACGCTGTCTTCTTCTCTGATGAAGAAACTCTGATCTATGTCTCTTTGCCTAGATCAAGAAACAGAACAGAATAAGAGAAACCAAAGATCAAAACTTCTGTCTATATATATAGTTGTTACACTGTGCAATTTATCTTCAAGTTTGTCCCTCATTTTACTTCTCTCCATCTCACGCTGATTAGAAACAGAGTTATCAACGTGGCGTACTTTCTGGACGCGAGCACGTGCCTTCTTCTCAGCTTCAAGCAACCCAAGCCGTTTCTTCTCAGCAGCTACACATGGGTCTTGATCTTGTGACTCTTGCTCCGTTGGTAATAAGAAATGGTAAACTGACTTGAGAGGTAAAGGCGAAATCCAGGAGATATATATGTGTGAGCTAAAACATCATCATCAAAACCATAGCCAAAGTAGAGAAGCAAAACACACATCAAACAGGGTAAGTACCTTTTTGATTAGTTAGGAATGAGAGTCACAAGTAAGAAGACATGATTAAGCTTACACTTGAGTAATCTGTCGGCTCTTGAGTAATCTTGGGTATAGGACGGTCCTAAAGTTTTGGTTTGTACACAGGAAATAAGATCAGTATATAAAGAAGGAGGGAAAGAGGAAGATGAGACGAAATCATAAAAAATATATTGATTGATCAAAGTGAGGTATTGATTATGTAGAAGTGGATCGATTAGGAACTCAGTTTCAATGCTATTCAAGCGGAGAAGATGAAGAGAAGACAGAGCGGTAGAGAGGAAGTCATCGTTACTTCCGTAGTTGGGTTGGACGAAGCCAAAGGAAGTCCAAATGTAAGCCCATTACTGATAACAGATTAACTTGAACAAAGCCAGCCATTGAAGCCTGTGTGACGTGGAAACAATAAAAGTTCATATTGGTCGATTTAATAATCTGACGTGGACAGATTAGAATTTGAGGGTATTTCCCTTTTAGTATAGTATAGATTTTATAGATATGGTTCTAAAAATAGGTTTGGGTGGCTTCTAAGTGACAAATGGATCATAGTCAAAACAACTTTTTTTCAAAAAAAAAAATCTGATTTACGCAATTTAATCGATTTAAACCATTGTAAACAATTTAAATCAATCCAACTTAGTTTAGATCTATTAAAATAAATAACAACATTAGTATAAATTCACAAAATTAAATAACAATAGTCAATTTTTTTAAAAAAAAAAACAGATTTACACAGTTTAAATCAATTTAAACCATTTAAAAAAATAAATCAGTTTAAATCAATCCAACTTAACTTAGATCTATTAAATTAAATAACAATATTAGTATAAATTCACAAATTTGTCTAATTTATTTTGTTATGAATATCTAATTTTAACAATTTATAATTAAATCCTAAAACTAAAATATTTTGTATAGATATAAACTATATACAAAATAAATTAATAATTTGTTAACATCTCATTCTGCCTAAATTCCGAATAATTCACCTAAACGCTAATCTTGTGTACAAAGGGACCTAACTCACGCAATCTGTCATTGCTTCTTCAGATAGTGTGATGGATCCGTTAGTTGAATGGGCCGACATTAATCCATAAAGGCCCATTAGATCTCGGCCCATATCTCTTCCATATTTACCACGCGAGCTCCCTTTCGTTTATGTTATCGAACGAAATCATCTTTCATGAACAAACCTTCTACAGATTCGCACTTGGAAGTTATCGGGATCTCCTTGAGCACCTGATCCGAATCCAATCATCCCCCCTCCCCCCTAGGGTTTCTAAATCGCCTACATAACTTCACCGGTACGTCAATTCTCGATCCCATTAAGATTTGATTCAAACATCAATCGCTTTTAAGTCGCCTCATCTATTCTCTTCGGTGACAGTGAATATAATACACAATGGCGATGGCGGAGGCTATGGAGACGGAGATGGACTTCTCAGACGACGGAGGCGAACAAGCCAACGCCGCCAACAGAGCTTCTCTCGTGGCTCTCTACGGGAACTCCTCATCCGTCGGATTAGAGAAACGGATCGAACAGCTGCCTGGGTACATCTTCATGTGTAACGGAAGAACCAAATCCGATTGCTTCCGTTACCGCGTTTTCGGGATCCCGAGAGGCGGGAAAGGAGTGGTGGAGCGGATCAGGCCGGGGATGAAGCTGTTTTTGTATGACTTTGAGAAGAGGCTTCTGTATGGTGTGTATGAGGCTAGTGTTGGTGGCATGTTGGATATTGAACCTGATGCTTTTGATAGGAAGTATCCTGCTCAGGTATTAGTAATAATAATAATTGTTATTGTTATTACTGTGAGAAATGAATTGAACTTTTTGAGTATTGAATCTTTGGCAGGTTGGATTTAGAATTGTTGACAACTGTTATCCCTTGCCGGAAAGTACTTTCAAGTCTGCTATCTATGAGAATTACAAAGGCGGCAAGTTTAATCAAGAGCTTGCTCCTCACCAAGTAATAATACACTCTTCCTTTGATACTTACCAATGTTCAAGAAATAGCTAGGCCCTAGTTAGGCGCTTAATACGAGACTATTTGAGCTCTTTAGAGCATTTCCAAACCCATTTTCAAGAAATCCGATTGTTTGAGCTCTTTAGACACTCAAACAATTGGTTTTAGACCCTCTGTTTGGCATATAGCATCTCCAACCCCACTGCATAATTTACTGCAATATGCAAAAATGGATTGGAAAATGCAGTCATGAATAATGCCTTTTTTGTTTGTTCATGATTGCATTTTCCACTCCATTTTGCAGTAAATTATGCAGTGGGGTTGGAGACAGGATCTAAAACCGATTCTTTGAGCGTCTATACCGATTTTTTGTTTGAAAACTTGTTTTGTTTAGGTCTGATTTGCTGACTAGGCGGAACAACATTGATATTTACAACACTATCTTTAAAAGTGCTAGACTTACCTATTGTATTGTAAATTACGATGTTTCTTGATAAAATTGATCATGGGTTGCTTGCAGGTGATGTCTTTGCTATCACTATTTCGCTCATTTGCTGCTCCACAGCTCGATGCATTACCTCACAGATTCAGAGCCTCAGCTTCATCGAGGGAGCTATCTTTTGAGGAACGGTTCATCGCTGCTACACAACTTAAAAAGGCTTCTTCGGTTTTAGATCCTCTGTCTGCCCGCTCACATCTGCTACAACATAGCTACTCCAGACAAGATGGCTACACAACCCCTTTGAGAGAAAGAGGGTATCTGTCGAATTTGGATCAGCCTTATTCTCCTGCAGAAAGTCAGCAGCCACGGTTGCTAGGAGACCCTTCACGCTCATCTATACAAGACCCTCAGCTCAAATACCTAACCATTTTATCTAATATCCGGAGGTAACTAACTAATGTCTGTAGTGGTTTTTTACTAGTCCTTTGGTCGGTAATTCAATGGTTTATCTTCCTGTTTTGTATTGCATGGTATCTTGGACATTTATCTTCCCACAACTAGGAAGCAAATTTCATTACTTTCAGTTAAGACTTGATATTTGTAGTCATCAGAGGTTTACCAGCATATATCAAACTGAGAACTATACTAGACTCATCTTTTTAACAATTGATAACTATGCTATTAACAAATATTACAGACGGCCGACAACTCTAGTCTTTTATCTTGCAGATTATAATGTTGTTTCTGTTTTCTGGCTTAGCAGTTACCTATATATGAATGTGTAATCATAGGGCTTTTTGTTTTACTGTGACAGATATGGAACTGCTCCAGAGTCCTTGGCCTCAGAAAATGAATATCATCCGGCACCGCCGCCATCTGAGAAGGATCAATTTACTTCACCTTATTCCGATAAGAAGTATTACCTTTCGACATTACCTGGGAATGAGCCTTCTTCTGCATCTGCAGCTAACGGGAGTGTGTATAGAAGTGAGCTCTATACTTCAGCGTCACAAAAGGAAGGGGAAACTAGTCAGCAGCATGAGACCCTTGCTGGGACCTATTATCACCCAGAAGCATCTGCAGTGTCAATGCAGGCAGTTAATGTTGCTCAATCTCATACTCAGACAGCTGGCTATCCTACACCGGCACATGGTGAATCCCCACAACTAGCTGCCGGAGCAACTGATTACGCATACAAACCTCAGGCCATAACCGGTAACTATACCACCACTCATTCACAGCCTGGGAGTGTGGGAAAAAGTACAGAATCATATGCTGGAGCAGTTAGTTACCCACCACAGCAACATACGCAACTCTATGCTGGTGGACCCGGATATATTCAACAACCCCATGAAACTGCGTACGCTCAGCAACCCTATTCTGCAGCAACTGGGTACGCTCAGCAACCCCATGCTGCAACAACTGGATACGCTCAGCAAACTGCGTCAAATG
The DNA here is from genome assembly GCF_000801105.2 of Raphanus sativus. NCBI lineage: Eukaryota > Viridiplantae > Streptophyta > Magnoliopsida > Brassicales > Brassicaceae > Raphanus > Raphanus sativus. Next base: position 13,124,691 of record NC_079516.1, read on the forward strand.
GGTATGCTCAGCAACCCCATGCTGCAACAACTGGATACGCTCAGCAAACTGCATCAACTGGGTACGCTCAGCAACCCTATGATGCAACAACTGGGTACGCGCAGCAACCCTATGATGCAACAACTGGATACGCTCAGCAATCCTATGATGCAGCAACTGGATACGTTCAGCAACCCCCAGATGTAGCAGCTGGGTACGCTCAGCAACCATATGGTGAAGCTGCTGGATACACAACGCAACCACATGCTCAAGCTCTTGGATACACAACGCAGTATGGTGCCCAGGCTGTTGGATACACGCCTCAATATGGTGCTCAAGCTGGTGCATACAGTCAACAAGCTGTAGCGCAAGGTTCTATTCCAGGGGCTCCTAAGACAACTGATTGGAATGCTGCTAGCCAGGCCTATGCTGCAAGCCAAGCATATGCTGCAACAGGAGATTGGAATGCGATGAATCAGTCTTATTACCACCAAACAGCGGATACAACCACAACCTATAATCAAACATCTTAAAACTGGCTTGACAGAGAGGACCTCTGTTAACTCTCGTGTACGCACTAAAACATTGTTTCGATTCAGGTGAGAAACGGTTTGATGATGATGATGAAAACCTCTTTGCAGGATCTGGAAAACTTGTGTGCGTGGTGGAGAAGCATGGATGCGAACTGGTGCACGCACTGGCAAGAATGGGAGGAAGACATAAAAGGTAGAGTCTCCAGTTCGTTTCCTCTATGTTAAAAGGCTATAATATTAAGTTTTTTTTTTTTTTTAATTTTCTCTAAACCATCAAAACTTCTTCAAATCCCTATTCAGAAGTGCAACTTGAAATGCAATTCCGATTGGGATATGAAATTAATAAACCTACTCTTCTATTACAAGATTTTCTAAAACATTTATTCTAGTATATAGTGTTTGATATAATTGGGATCTGCTATTTAAGTACATAACCTCAATAGCTCTAAACACAATATTCAGACCAGGAATGAAGAATGATTATTAACTGTAAAGATGAACTGGCATAAGGTCCTATTGGTACTTGGTAGACAAAAGACTTTACTTTGGTTTTAAGTTTTCTCTTGGGGGGGCATAAGTCTCCCACTATGTGCATTATTGAGCATTTGCATTGCAATTAACATTTTCTTTGGTTTTTCTGTTTTGTTTTCTCCTCTCTTTTTAATTTTAAAGAAGCTTTTTTGGACATTTTTTCCTTTTCTTATTTTTCTCCATTTAAAAGAAAAAACAATTTCCTTGAGCTCTCCCTTTCTTCTCCCTTCCTATTGTATTTACCTTTGTTAGCTTACGAAATTCACTTAGGTTCTGGTCCTGCTTTCTCTTCTTTGTGTGTCAATGGTCCCGTCAGCTTATAGCAGCTTTCTGGATGTTGGTGGTTGTGTCACGCGGATCATAATGTTAAACTTTTAACGAAAAAAAAAACAAATTCATAACAAAAAAAACAAATTCGAGACAACTTTAATAATAATATTATATATTCTATGTGAATCGTTTCCTCAAAATTTCTGAATTGTGGGTAAACTCACGACTTTGTGGTAAACTCACGGTCTCCAAGTAATAATCCAAATGTGTTAAATATTCTGACGTGAAAGTCCATCACTATTTCCTCAATAGTTACGCCAATAGCAACAGCTTGTGGTCTGTTTCTCCAAAGCAACATCTTTACTGTTGTCTGAAAATTTCTCTAATATTTCTGTGAAATTGTAATCGCTATATCCAGTTAGTCTAAAAGGATAAAAATGCCAGCTATAAATAGTTTTAACTATAAAATTATTGACCCAAATATTAATAACAATTTGTATTATTATATAGGAATATTTTAGATGGAAATCAGTTTTTCTACTTGATATGTATATTGACCGGCCTATGATAAGTACTCACAAGTCATAATTAACAGTGATTCGATTGCTGTAAAAGACAACAATATGTCTCTTTTAAAAAAGAAAAAAAACGAATGTTTGTAACAATATTGTATTGCCAACACATGATTAAAAGAAGCATCGTTAAATCAACTAGTAATTTAACTATTAGATCATAGTTATCAAAACCTAATAACATGGGTCATGGCATTGGCAGCTTCTAAACTAATCAATTTTATAACAAAAACTTAACGTTTAAATTAAAGGTTTTTTTTTTTGGTCACATATTTTGTGTCGTTTAGTATTTTAGTTTACTGGCTAAAAGTAATATTTTCCATTAATATAAAAATCTGACAAAAGACGCGTACTAAAAGATTTTTTTAAACAAGAATTTTCTAAGAAAATTGATGAAGGTTTCTTGGACATTTCGTGAATAAAGTCAATATTAATTAAATGAAAAACTCGGTTTAAATTTTCTTTTTAGAAGCCTATAAAAGGGGTAACGAGCCACACCAGTCAATCCAATAGAAAAGTCGAGCTGGACAAGTGGGTCCCATTTTACTACCATCATCTGTCTGAATCTTCTTCTTCTTCCTTTGTCCTAAAAAAAGAACATTTCTCTCTTTTTGTTCGATTTAGGTTTTATTAGCTTCTGATCATCATCAATCAACACATCCGTTTCTTTGTCCGGTAACTAGATTTTATCTCTGATGGGTAACTGCTTCTCCGAAGATGTCTCCTCCGGAGCTGGCGCTATAGCCAGCGTTAGTGGAGCTGCTCCCTCCACCTCCACTACCAACGACGCCGTTGATTACTATCTCAAGTCTCGTGGTTTCAACGGTCTCTTCTCTCAGATCGAGGTTCCCCTCTCTTCTTTTTTATCGAAGTTTTTAGTTTTCTTTGTATTTAAAGGAAGTTTTAAGTGAATTTTTTTTTTTGGGCAGCTATCGTTTTCTGCCTCTAATTTGCGAGACCGTGACGTGCTCTCCAAGGTTTGTTGTGATTCCAAAATTGTATCTTTTGATGGTTGAACTTGAGGTTTAGCTGAAGGCAGTGTGTATCTATGAAACTGCCTCACAACTCTGTGTTTATCAAGTGATGGTGTTAGAGAACAAAAACATTCTGGACTATCTCTTGAAACGAAACAGTGTTCTAAAAATCGGCCTAGATCGAGCATAAACGAAACAATTGTTCTAAGAGACGTCAAAAAAGAATTGGTCTATGCGCTCGCCCAAAAACTAGTTCCCTATAAAACACCTTGAAACCATAGACAGTTGGTGAAGTCCATTTTGTCTACATTCTTCTGAAATTTATGACATTTTTTTAATTCGCAGAGTGATCCTATGGTGGTGGTCTATAAGAAGGAAAAAGATGAAACACTCTCCGAAGTGTTCCGCACCGAAGTGGTTTTGAACTCCTTAGCTCCGAAATGGATCAAGAAATTTACACTCGCTTATCATTTCGAGACTGTGCAGACATTGTTGTAAGCTTCTCATCTCTTAATCTCATATGTAAAACTGAGGACAGAGTTATTTTAAATACCTTTACCCTGAAAGTATATGAACTCGTTCTTGTTGGTTGTTAGGTTTCGTGTGTATGATGTTGACACTCAGTATCAAAACTCAAGAGAGGAGGTAACTACTAATCCGATACATCTATATCTTCATCTCTTACTAATGAAGATTTACTTCTTTTTTTTATCAGATGCTGAAACTTGATGATCAGCAGTTTCTCGGTGAGGCAACATGTGCATTGTCTGAGGTATCATCAACTTGCTTGAATGCTATCCTTTTCTTATTTTATTCACCAAATATTGTCATTGCAAATATATGTGGACTTAAAAATAGCTTATTATGATTACTCTTTTCGACCATGCAGATAGTCACAAAATCAACTAGGACGATTCCATTAGAGCTAAAGCGTAAAGAAGGATTCGCCGCACAGTCTCAGCCTCGCCATGGAAAGCTTATTGTCCATGCTGAGGAGTGCCTTGCTTCTAAGATTACAACAGAGATAGTATTCAGATGTTCGAATTTGGAATCTAAAGATCTTTTCTCAAAAAGTGTAAGTTTTATATTCTCTGCGCCATTTCTACTAAAACAGATTACAGACGTGACTATAAGTTGACTCTTTATCTCTCTTTTGCTCATCTTTAGGATCCCTTTTTGGTGGTATCAAAGATTGTGGAGCACGGAACTCCAATCCCAGTGTCTAAAACAGAAGTCCTGAAGAACAATCTTAACCCTATTTGGAAACCACTCTCTCTAAGTGTTCAACAAGTTGGGAGTAAGGTATATGAGGATTCTTATGGACTGAATGAATATAAAGTCTCTTTCTCTATCGGAGATGTCTCATTTTGTTTCTATAATCCTGCAGGACAGTCCACTGATAATAGATTGCTCAGACTTCAATTCCAATGGCAAACACAGTCTTATCGGGTAACCTTAGAGCTCAGTCTATCTCATCTTGGAGTGTGCCTTATTAGAAAAGCTGTTAGCTGACATAATCACTTATCTATTTTGTGTGTACAGAAAAGTTCAAAAATCGCTTGCAGACTTGGAAAAACTTCATTTGGCTGGCCAAGGAATCAATTTATCTCTGCCTACCGGTGCTGGACAAAACAAGGTATGAACTAATAGTACTTTTTGCCTTCTCTTGTAAGTTATCTGATTGAATATCTCTCTCTATCTCAGGTATTAAAGAGCCAGCTTTTTGTGGAGAAGTTTACAGAGACTGTTCAGCACACATTCCTTGAATACTTGGCATCCGGGTTTGAACTAAGCTTCATGGTAGCAATCGATTTCACAGGTAGGTTAGGCAGTGATCCTAAAAACTTTTTGAGTCAATATGTTTGTAATTGTAAACATTTCTATTGTCCTTTTTCAGCTTCGAATGGCAATCCGCGCCTCCCTGATTCTCTGCACTACGTTGATCCTTCAGGACGATTAAATGCCTACCAAAGAGTGAGGATTCAGTGTTTTATTCCATTTTGTTAATTAGCAGTGACTCTGACTAAAAAACTGATCATGTTCTTTTTTTTTTTTGAACTTAGGCTATAGTGGATCTTGGAGAAGTGTTGCAGTTCTATGACTCGGACAAACGCTTCCCTGCTTGGGGGTTTGGAGCTCGTCCTATAGATGGTCCAGTTTCGCATTGCTTTAACCTCAATGGAAGCAGTTCTTCATACTGTGAGGTAAAAACAAACTCAGTGTGCTGTCTCTTTAGTATTAGAACTAGGCCTGAGATTTTGAACCGAACCAAACCAACATTTCGGTTAGATTTTGTAGTTTTTTTTTAAATCAGTTTTTGGTTTGGTCTGGCATTCGGTTACTTTGGTTTTCTCTATAAAAAAAAAATAGTTTTGTACTCAATCCATACCAAATACCTGAACCGAACTAACTAAATTTCAAACCGAACTAATCAAATTAGCCGAATACGGAACCAAAATTTATTTAGGGATAATTCCACAAGATTTATGTTAAACCAAACTAACCAAAAACCAAACCGATACTGCAGGCCTAATTAGAACTTTGATTATTCGGATTCACATATCATTTGTTTTTCTTACTCTCTATATCTCTCTCAGGTGGATGGGGTTCAAGGAATCCTGACTTCATATACAAGTGCGCTCTTCAACGTCTCTCTGGCAGGACCTACCCTCTTTGGTCCGGTGATAAACTCAGCTGCGACGATAGCTAGCCAGTCTCTAGCTCAAGGCTCACGGAGATACTACGTCTTACTAATCATCACAGTGAGTAGTAATACATAATAATATCAAACAATCATCATCAAATAGGCATAACATAACAAAAATCAAACATTGTTTCAGGATGGTGTTATAACAGATCTTCAAGAAACAAAAGACGCTTTGGTCAGTGCATCTGATTTGCCGTTATCAATCCTCATTGTAGGAGTTGGAGGAGCCGATTTTAAAGAGATGGAGGTACACAAAGATACTTTTAAAGATTCTTACAACTATCATAATGATCTTTTTGTGTAAACTGTGTTTTGTTTGTGTGTTTGGTTGGGGTGTTTTAGATACTAGACGCAGATAGAGGAGACAGGTTGGAGAGCTCGACGGGGAGATTAGCTTCACGAGATATCGTTCAGTTTGTGGCGCTACGAGACGTGCAACGTGAGTTTTTGTTTGGTTCTTGAATTTAACCGTGTGAGAAGGTTAGTTTTTTTTTGGCTTGGTGGCTTGGTTTTAATGAGTGCGTTGTGTTGTGTTGCGTTGCAGATGGAGAGATTTCTGTAGTACAAGCGCTTCTTGCAGAGTTGCCTTCACAGTTTTTGACGTATATGAGAATCCGTAATATGAAGCCAATTCCTCCGTGAAAGATGGATCGTGTGTAGATGTTTTTGCCAAAGAGAAAGTGTACATAGCAATATATATACTTTGTACATTGGCTTTTTTGTATTTTTATGTTTTTGTGTTTCTTTTTCGGAATCTTGGATGTAAAAAGTTTGGAATGAAGCAAGTGGTAATGCATCATTTGATGATTCTCATGTGTGCATCTTTCTTAACACATTATAAGACAAAAATTGTGGTATGTAGTGAAGTTTCTTAATAAATTACTTGATTTGATACGCTAATTTATTAATACACATCGCCGAAGTGCATTATATTTTCAATCACATATTTGCAAAAAAAAATTAGAGTTGACGTAGGTAGATGGAGTAACAAAAGATGGATAATCTATTAGAAAGTTATTCACAGCATTGTGTAAATGAAGTCAAAGCATGAAATATTATGTAGTGATTGTAGAATTAGTAAAAAATATTTGTAGTCTCCAGAAATTAACATATCTCCCCTTATATAAAAGGGAGTTTGTGGACTGAGAAATCTATTAGTTGTGGATAGTTGGAATGTTACAAGTAAAATTAGAGCTCAACCTAGACGAGTGTAGAGTTATGTCTCTGTTCACACTAATATGGATTACGATTTTGGGATGTAATTCTGATGTTGTGTTCTACGAAAAGAGTGATTGGGACATCTCAGTTTGTGGTGTATGTAGAATGGTTTAAAAATTGATTTAATTATCTAATTCCACTTATTTTTTGGTCATACATTTATAAAAAAAATTAAAGTTAAACATTTTGATTTGGAGTAATGATTGCAGAATCGGTAAATAAGTATGCATAATTTCTTAAAAAATTAATATATTGCTTTTTGCCTGGAATAGGTATTACAGACCGCGTGAGTAGATATGGAAAGACCATTATCCGCAGGCTGCAGGCAGACGGAGTATTACAAAAACTACTTTACATTTTCACACATGAAAAACTAATGTCTGAAAGGTCATAAGTTTACCAATGGAGGGAGAGTGAGACCTAATTAAAGACATTCAACAGTATTAATTTTGATAAAACGTCGATCAATAAACGTAACATAAACCTTCGGTTAAGGAAATGGTAGTTGAACCTAACACCTACACTACCTACAGAGCACAATGCACAAAGACACATCTTTGCGAGTCAAAGTGGCTGTATTGAATTTACAAGTCTTACACTATAATCCCACATGACACATTGCTCTTTTTACCTGTCAACTTACTTAGCTGTTGACATTTTTGGTCAATACTTAATAGTTATTCAAATACGGAACTTTTTATATAAAGCCAAGAATATATAAAGATAGGCACTCATAATGTATACAAATTTCCATTCGAAAAGCTGAAACGTGTACACAAACCCCACACACCATCAACTATAAGAATGATACAATGTAACAGTATAGTTTTTTTGTTCATCATAAAGGAATTAGGTTTATTCGGAAATATCCTCTAGTTTACGTGGTAATTTAAATATATGATAAAGTAAGAAATATGATTTAAAGATTTTTTTCACAAATATTACGATTTATAGGACAAAAACTTAGACCGTCTTAGCGATTTTCTTGATTGCTTTTAACATTTTCATTGTTTACTAGCTAGTAGCAAACATTTTTAGATATTAACATTTAATAGCAAAAAAAAACATTTAATAACAACATAAATTTGTCTAATATCATTGTTTCTAAAAACATTTTAGATATAATTATGTAAAAAATGATATATATATATATTAGAAACAAAAGCTTGCATATCGGAAGTGAAAATAATTTTAAATAATGTAAAATAGATGGAATAGTTCAATTATCACTAATTGAGTTTATGTTAGTAATTTTTCTAACTTAACAATATATATAAATTAATATTCTCTCTGTTTCTAAATAAATGTGATTTTGATATTTTTTACACAAATTAAAAAAATGACGAAAATATATGTAAGTTGTTATTAATTATACATTTCTGACCAATCGATTTTGAAATAAATAAAATTATTTATAAAATCAGTGTAGTTTATAATTAATTTTTAATTGAAAATAAATATAATTTACATTGAAATTGTATAATAATATTTTTTTGTGTAACAAGAAAAAAAGTTAGAATGACACTGATTATAAAACAGAGGTACAACATTTCGTCAAATTGTTAGTTTTTTTTTTGCAAATGATCAAATTGTTAATTTTTCACTAAGGATTATGCACTTCTGCCAAACTTAAAGGAGTCATTTTGTTTATGTCGATTGGAGTGTGTACACATTTATTGATTCTGAGGTTTTAAAACTTCTTTTGTGTTGCAAACTTTTAGTCAAACCGTAATTAAAAACTAGATTCACTTCACACGTACGCAAATTCATATTGCTATTTTTTTTTCTTATCGCGTTCCATCCACAAAGGAAGTATATACACTTAAAAAAATCATCTTCATCTTTTTAGAGAATATATGTCGATATTTGACGAAAAAGAAATTGTCGGTTAACATTAAACTTTCAACTACATCTTTGTGAGCACGAGTTCTTTTCTATTGTTTTATATTAATATTCAGAAAATAATAACATTTATTTTTCTTTAACAATAAAAATAACATTTCTTTTCCTCAAGTCGTGAGTGTGTTACCACTTTTACAAAGATAAAATAATCATACAAAACGTGAACATGCATGCATCTTCCCCCTTCTTCTTTATTTTATTCTCATATAAACTTTGCATGTTTAATCTTTCCATCTCGTGTAGTATTCTTTTCGTCAGATATTTAAAATACAAATGCACTTTCCGTATTAGGAAATTAATGTTAGGAAACATTCTCATATAATACATATCGTCATTTCAAGGACCCCGGTATATTGATCCGTACTAATCGTACACATGCAAACATGTTTTTCTATTACTATACAATAATAATAAGACTAAGTACATTAAAAACATATAATAAAAGACCTAAAGAAAAGAGAGAGAACCAAACTCAAACGTACATTTGAAGTCGTATGTTCACACGTAAACCGACTTCTATAAAAAAAAAACCTCAGAATATTGCATACCCCGAAAAGCCTTTACTCTTTCTCCTTTCACTTAAACCTAATTTCTTCTCTTTATCTCGCCTTCTTGTTCTTGATGTCCAAAGAAGAGCTGAACAAACCCTAAACTCTAGATCCTATATCGGATTTAAAATAAAATCTAGCAAAATGGATCCTCGATTCTATGGGAATATGCCTTTTGGGGGTGATGAACCTGAGGAAGATGAAAACTTATTCCCATTCTACTCGGCTCGATCTCAACACGACATGAGTGTTATGGTCTCGGCTTTGTCTCAAGTTATAGGAAACCAAGAAAACAGCTCTCACGATAGTCCTTCTGTGCATAATCCACAAGACCCTAGTCTACCAGTTGCTCCTACCCATCAAGATCAAGGTAGGTATATAGATGCTCATATCTATGTTAAATTATTTGGAAATTTTGTGAAAAGTTCATAGCTAGCAGATGTAAATCTCAGACTAGATCCAGCTTGTAACTAAATTTATGGTATTGTCAAATGTGATTTAATGATTTCGATATAGTACATTTAGACACATACACTAGGAATATATATGTACTATATATGCAATATTAAATGTTTGTGATTGATATTAAGGGGACTTGAGGAGGAGACATTATAGAGGGGTAAGGCAAAGGCCATGGGGGAAATGGGCAGCTGAGATTCGAGATCCGAAAAAGGCAGCACGTGTGTGGCTAGGGACATTTGAAACCGCTGAGTCCGCAGCCTTAGCTTACGATGAAGCAGCTCTTAAGTTCAAAGGAAACAAAGCCAAACTCAATTTCCCTGAGAGGGTTCAGCTAGGAAGCAATGTTATAAACAATCAGCTATCAAACTCTACTTGTTACTCCTCAAATCAAACCGAGACGCAAAATATACCATACTATAACCAGTATTATCAAGACGGGAGTAATAATGATATGCTAAGTTTTAATTTGGGCGGTGGATATGGTAGCGGTAACGGAGTTTCAATGTCTCATGATCATAGTTTATCAACTATTACTACTGCTGCAACGACTTCTTCGTCTTCTGGTGGCTCTTCTAGGCAACAAGAAGAGCAAGATTTTGCTAGATTTTGGCGGTTTGGGGATTCTTCTTCCTCTCCACATTCGGGATATTAAGATGATAGATATGTAAGTGATTTGTGTTTCCTGCGATGAAGAGATGTTATGATTCTTGATTGTTCTCTTAATTATAATGTTCTGGTACTCTTATTTCAGTTGGTTAAAGATTCTTGAAAAAAGTGTAACTTTATTTCATATTATATAATTAGTTCCCTTATCTACAACACATCTGGTCCTCCCTACAAATGCAAACACAAGCTACTGAGCTCTGGGTGCAATAAATTGTCATCTGATAAGCTAAATTTCCTTACATATATTATATATAGATGTATGTTATATAATTCCATTAACGTATGTATAACCAAGCTTCAACGTCGTTTTAGCTATCTGTTATTAATTACTACCATAAAATAACAAATCTAAGTGCAAATTAAAATACCATTATGAAGAGTTGACATGAAATAGTTTTTCAAAATCAACGACTAATTTGTCGTGTGAATTAATTACAAGATTCGGTGCGCAACATGCATGTGAACTTCAGAGACATCATGCAAACTACTAAAAAGAATTGCCTTCTCTTTTTGTTCGGTTGTGTAAGTTTTCCTCGCGATGATTGGCTTAATTAAGACGCGAGATAGGCACCGTCACAGCTTTGCTAAACGGTCTCGACCCTCAACGAAATGTCTTATAATGATAAATTCCACTTGGAGCTGGGTTTCAAAGTCTTACACCACTTGATTCCACTAGTGGAACTCTATCGAATTGACTGTTAGTATAAAGTTTAAATATACACTGACATGTGTGTTTGAATTTTTTGACAACTACAGAAAACAATGAAAAAAAAATACTAATTAGTTAGATGTGATATCAATTTAAAATCAATTAGTGATAATAAATTAATTTATCTATTTAATATATTATTTTGTTTTAAGAATGTTTGGGTAAGAAACTAAGAACTGATGGATTAAACTGAATTGTATTAATATGATTCTGATATTATATTAAGTTAGATAAGTTTCTAACTTCAAATAAATTAGTATGAATTACTTTTTAAATAAATTATATAATTTTTTTTGTTCTGTTTTTGAATTGTCTACTTCATCACAAGTTGTCTACTATATAATACAAAAGAATTAGAAAAAGACAAAACATAAGAAAGTAAATGTCTCATCTGCGTGCGATTATGGTTTGATATAAACTGAAATAGACACTTTGAAATCTCAGCATATGATTCAAGTCGACAGACTAGAATTCAACGAGTACACCTAAAAAGTAGAAAAGTCAATATATAATAAAAAAGAGACAGGTTTAGACTTTTTTTAACAAGGGCCGGTGAGTCGGTGCCGGTCCGAACTGCCGGCTTCACCAACCTTGTTACTCATTTCAATCTTTGCGGCCGTACAACATCTCTCCATTTCATTTTTTTCAAAAAACTTCTAGGCCCAAAACTGGTTTCGAGCCAATCAAGAAACTCTGCACTTCTTGTTATAGTTGTAAGCCCACTAATTTTAATGTGGTTATTCGGGTAAGTCCCCAATGTTCTGAATAATTCTTTTTTCGCCCCATATCTCTCAGTATTTAATTATTGGTCTATTTAGATTCGATTCTTCAAAAACAGAGAGAGAGAGAGAGAGTGTGTGTGATTATGCAGAGACTCGTGCTGCTTGATTTTCTGTTTACCTATACATAATTTGTTCACTACAATCACGAAGATGAAGGTTGTTCAAAGCTTCACACTAATTTCGATTTTATTTATCCTCCCAAATCGGTAACGCACACAAGGTGTTCGATACAATTTCCCAATGACAATGCGCAAGATGTTTGTTTTCTCATCACCCGCACTGTCACGTGCCTCTCACGTGATAAAAGCGAGCATATTCTATAGGTGTCAAATGGGCGGGTCGTCCATTGGTCGTCCACGTCCATATTTAAATGGACTTAATATGGACATACCCATTTTTTCCATGGGTTATGAATGGACAAAATATGGATGACCATTTAAAAAATGGTCTTTACGGGTTTTGGGCTTCATGGACATGGATTGTCCAATGGACAAAAAAATTTAGGGTTTCAAAAAAAAAGAGTTTTCCCACCAAAACCGAGAAATCAGATTTTTTCGTCAAAACCGGGAAATCGAATTTTCTCTGTCAAAACCGTAAAATCTCAAAAACTGTAAAATCGGATTTTTCCGCGAAAATTGAGAAATCAGGTTTTCCCGCCAAAATCGGAAAATCGAGTTTCCGCTAAAACCGTAAAATCTCCAAAACCGTAAAAAGCGAGTTTTCCCGCCAAAATCGAAAATTGGATTTTCTGCCAAAACCGGGAAATCGAGTTTTCCCGCCAAAATCGGGAAATTGAGTTTTCCGCTAAAACTGTAAAATCGCCAAAACCGTAAAATCGGGTTTTCCCCCAAAACCGGGAAATCGAGTTTTCTTCCAAAATCGGGAAATCGAGTTTTCTTCCAAAATCGGGAAATTGAGTTTTCCGCTAAAACCGTAAATTCGCCAAAACCGTAAAATTGGGTTTTCCCCCAAAACCGGGAAATCAAGTTTTCTCCTAAAATCGGAAAATCGAGTTTTCTCCCAAAATCGGGAAATCGAGTTTTCCCGCCAAAATCGGCAAATCGAGTTTTCCGCTAAAACCGCAAAATCGCCAAAACTGTAAAATCGGGTTTTCCCCCAAAACCGAGAAATCGGGTTTTCTCCCCAAAACCAGAAAATCGAGTTTTCCCGTCAAAACCGTAAAATGGAGTTTTCCCGCTAAAACCATAAGTTTTTAGATTGAAATTAAAAATTTTCATAAATGGTCACTAATGGATCCCATGGCAACCCATATAAATATGGGTTCTGATGGACATGGTTTTTAATGGATTGATCCTTAATGGACATGGTCGCTCTGTGTCCACAAACTATAAATGGACAAACGGATATGGGTTAATGGACATGGGCTTTCCCATTTGACAGCTCTAGCATATTCTCTCCCTTGCTGTTATGTTCGTTGATTTTCCCGCCTTCACTCTTAACAACTCTCTCTCTCTCTCTCTCTCTCAAGAAGCAAAATCAAAACTTGGAGATCAAGAAACCGAAAGAAAACCTTGAGAATCGCTCGCTATGGAGTCTTCTCTGTTCAAAGACGACGAAGAAGGCGCAGAGCTCTTCTGCAACGCTAAAGATCTAATCGCCAAAGGAGATCACAGCAAGGCCCTGGAGTTAATCGAAGATTTGTTATTATTCTACGCACAAGAAGAGGGCTCATCGCTTCTCCACAAAGAACAAGCTAGAATCTTCTCGAAGCTATCACGAGCAGCAGCAGAGAGCCCTAACTTGTCGTTCACGTACCTATTGGCTTCAGTGTCATGCTATTCCGAAGATGTGAATCTCTCGCGGCTCTGCGCAGAAAGACTCCACGATCTGGCTCAGCGCCTTGGGTCAGTCTTGTACTACAAGGAATGCGTTCGCATAGGAAAACAGGCTTTGTATGTTTCTCACCGAGACAACAACAACGTTGCTCAAAACGAGTTGTTGCGTGGCCTAGAAGAACAGAGGAGGAAAGGGTTGGAGCGTGTGATCAAAGATGCAGAGTTCTGGATAGTTGAATCCAAGACTGAATCTATCAGAAGCGATGAGGCAAAGTTTGTAGAGGCAAAGAGAAGTCCAGAGCCGGTTAAGGATGATGAGGTTAATAAAGGACTGAGGTTGTTTTGGATTGGTTTGGATGTTAAGATCAAAAGGGAGTTAATGAGAGTAAACATTGAGAAGCTTAAGGGGTTTGTACATAACAGTGAGGGTTCACTAGAGGCTTTGGAGAAAGTTCTCGCTTATGCTAAGGAACACAAAAGGTGGACAACATGGGTGTGTCGAACTATATGCTCGGCGGATTTCTCTAGTGCTGAAGAATGTAAGGCTCATCTTGAACAACAACATGCTGCAGATTTTAAGCCTGAGTTGGAAAAAGATGTGGTCATTAGGTTAGGGAGAAAATGGGCTCATAAGATACAGTGTGGAGGTTGGGAGCCAGTGGACACAGTAGCTGCCGTTGAAATGATCAAAACTCAGCTGGAAGATGTGAAAGCGTTTACATCTGAATCTAGGAAGAAGGGATGGTCTAACCAATGGCCTTTGGCTGCAGATGAAGAGCGAAGTGGTTTACTCAAGGAAGTTAAACTACTCCTTGTGTCGCTCTCTGAGCATCAGATTCTCTCTTGCAGCATTCGAGACTGGGTGATGCGTTTTCCTGTTACGCATCTTAGAAAACTTCAAGTTTCAGAAGAGAGTATTAACGATTGTCACATAGTGGAAACACCACAGAGCATATGTTTTCTTGAACGTTATGAGCTCAGTCAGATCCGAGCGTTTCTAAAAACCATCAAGTGTGAAAGGCATGATGGTATAGAACAAGTTTGCAGAGCAGTGGACAGTGTTTTGGATAATATTCGAATCAAAGAAAGTATCGAACTCGACGAGCAGTTTTCATTGCTGCTTCTGGATAAAAGACTGTTGAAAAGCAGTAGTGCTCCATTTGATGATGACGGGAAAATCAAATTCATTAAAGATCCTGATGTTCACTACGCCAAGGCACAGCCTAACGGCGATGATATCATATCCTGGTTAGGTAACTGCTCTTCAGTGGATAAAAGCTTTCCAAAACCTATCAGGGAATACAATCTAGATACATGGGTGGCTGTTATGAGAGCTGTTCAGTACACATGTAGAGCACTGAGAACCAAATATGCAAAGAAAGGGCATGTGTTAGAGTACGAAGCAGCTCTTACTTTCGTTCAGAACTTGTGTAACCTTGAAGATGAAAGAAGAAAGATTGTTGGGGAGGATCAAAAGAAAAGCTATGCATCTCTTCTCTGTGATAGATGTGAAGAGAGAGTCCCAAAAGAAAAAAATTCCCTCACTGCAAGATTGTTCTTGTGTGCAGTACGAGATGTTTTCGAGGGAGGATGGGATCCGACGTTTGACTTAGAAGATTGCATGAGTCGTATACGTGAGGGTAAAGATCTCAGAGATGAAATAGTGTTGAAGTACATAGAACTTCTGAAATCAGCGGTCACCGAAAAGGTTCTGCAGATCGATGCAAAGATACTGCTGATTGATAATTCAAGAGTTAGATTGTTAGACAAGCTCACAAGCCTTTCTGCTTTTGACAACCGCACTTATATGCTTCAACTGATAAAACCTTTCTTGCTGGTTGGTTTCAAGCTCACAAGAGTTTCATTTTCTGTCTGACTTGGCATTTGAGATGTTTCTTATATGGTTTTCATGTCTCTTTGTCATGTAGAATGAGATTGTAAATATGGAATCAAAAGCCAAGTCAGATGCAGCGAAAGCAGCAGAAGCAGATCTTTTACTCCAAGAGGAGAAGATGTCACAGGCAAAAGAGAAGAAAGCTAAAAAAACAAAGGTCTTTGAAGTTTTTAAATTCTCTGTTTGCTTCTCTGACTTTTCAGTTGTTCAGTTCTAAGAATTGATGGACTTCATGGCGCAACAGATAACTTCAACGAGCATGGCTAGTCTTGTTGATAAGACTGTTAAACAGTAAGTACCTCAATAGTCCTTTTTTGTATGTTGTTAAATTTTATTCTGGTTTTCTATGAGCCAAACTTGTTCTTACATGTACAGTGAACCTTCTGTCAAACTTGAACCGGAAGAAGATGCTAAGGAACCAGAAAGAGGTCGATTGGAAACTTCATCCAACACTGACATTCAAGTGGAAGCTACTACAGTTGACCGTGATGGTAAATAGAGCTTTCTCAATTGAAGAATAATTTGAATTTGTTTTCTTTTCTTTTGTTATGCGCTCATAGTTCTTTTTCTTTATTCACCACCTTCAAGATATGAAAAACATGCCTGGAGAAGATTCATTGTCGAAACATTTGGAGTCGTCCCTTGAAGGAGGTGCAGCCAGATATAATTCAGCTATTGACATGACGCTAAAGGTAAAGCAGTCCAAACGAAAAGATTCAATTGCCAAAACCTTTTTTGCTGGTTGTATAAAACTTTGGTTATATACTGGGAGCTCTCATTTTTCCGTTTGATTTGGTGTATGAGTGATTTCTTATATGGTTTTCATGTCTCTTCTCATGTAGAATGAGATTTTAAATATGGAAACCAAAGCCAAGTCAGATGCAGCAGAAGCAGATCTTTTACTCAAAGGGAAGAAGAAGTCACAGTCTAAAAATAAGAAGAGAACTAAAAGAACTAAGGTCTTTGAAGTTCTAAATTCTCTATTTGCTTCTCTGACTTTTCTGCAAATCGGTTCTAAGAATGAATGGTCTTTCATGGCGTAACAGAAAACTTCAACGAGCATGGCTAGTCGTCTTGAACAGTAAGTGTTTAATAACCCCATAATATTCTCTCAATCTGTTAGATTAGTTACCAATATCCAATGGATATATATCCCGATATTCCTGTAACAGTTTTGCTATTTAAACACAAGTAAATACAAAGAACATTTAATGAATTATTTTAGGGTTTAACTCTGAGCAAAACGTGTTCTTACATGTCCAGCAAACCTTCTGCCGACCTTGAACCGGGAGGTACATCTCAATCACCAAAAGCGATGGAAGAAGATTCCATGGAACCAAAATATACTCTAGGAAGTGAAAAGGGTCAACTGGAAATTCCATCCAACAATGACATTCAAGAGGGAGCTACTAAAGTTAACAGTGGTGGTAAAAAGAGCTTCTTAATTGACGAATAGTTTGAACTTTTTTGGTTTTAAGAATCATCCTTCTTATTATATTCATCCACCATCTTTAAGATATGCAAAACATGTCTGGAGAAGATTCTGTCTCTGGAAATTTGGAGTCAGCACCCGGAGGAGCTGCAACTAGATACAATTCAGCTCTTGACATGACGTTGAAAGTAACGCAATTACCAAGATTCAGTACCTAAACTGTCGTCTTCTGATTCAGATCACTCCATATCACTTTACCTTCTTATATTAATTCACAAATACATGTTTTATTGCAGGCCCTTGTGAACATAAACGTTTTTAAAGAAAAAGTTCCAAAGTACAATAAGCTACCAGTTGATGACAACCTGGAAGAACAAGCTCTATGTGCGCTACAAAGTTTATTCACTGCTATTGTGTCAGAGGAAATAAAAACTGAGGGAGTTTATCGTCTCATCTTGAGAGACTTACTCATGTCTTTAAAAGAAGTTAATTCCATGGTTCGTTTGGAGAATATAAGCCTTTAATTATCATCATCATCATATATATATATATATATATATATTTTTTTTTTTTTTTTGTTAAGAAGCTTAACTAAAGGTGACGTATTTTTTCAGTCGAGTGGTGCTGCTGAGGTACTTGTAACCGTCCTTGAGTCTTGGCATTTCTGGGAAAATTCAGAAAGAGAAAGCTTGGTGACTCGCCTTTTCACGTTGGAAGTAAATGAAAGAATGAGTTGTAGAAAATGCGGAAGGAAGCCAAATTATCCAGAGCAGAGTTCTTATGGAATTGTTATGGCTGCAGATTCAATCAGAGACCTTAAGGTATGTTTCCATTTATGTTGTTCTCCGTCTTTTCTAGAGAAACTGGTACTACTTCCCCTTATAAAGGTTTATTGTGCTTATTATATATATATATATATATATATATGCAGTGTGCTTTTGGGGATATAAAGTTTGTGGATATCCTTAAAGTGACCCGCATGAAATACAAAATGTTATGTGACACTAAAACTGGAGGCTGTGGGACGACAAACTTTGTTCATCACGTTATGAGTAGATGTCCACCTATCTTCACAATCGGTAAGTTTTTGAGCACCACGGTTGTGATCTTATATACTCATTTCATTTTCTATGCTTATAATAAAACAACGTTGGTGTTCTGTAGTGTTGGAATGGGAGAAGAGTGAAACTGAAAAGGAAATATCAGAAACGACAAAGGCTTTGGAGTGGGAGATAGATATGAGCAGGCTGTACGAAGGCTTAGAACCAAACACTAACTACCGGCTTGTGTCTATGGTAAGAAAAAGAAAACTTGTCCTATTGTTCTTCTGTATTTCTCTGTAACACTCTCATAATATATTAGATATGATCTAGGTTGGTTATAGTGAAGAAGAAGAAGAAGAAAACATCTGTATAGCTTATGAAAAGAACCGGTGGGTTAATCTCAGACGTGAGTCTTTAGCAGGAGAGGTACGACATAAACAGTTGAGTTTGTCTTCTTTGTGTTGAATCGTTGGGATAATAATATACGTGTGGTAATTATATAGGTTGTTGGTAGCTGGAAGAATGTGGTTAGATTCTGTGGAGAAAGGATGATTCGGCCAGAGATTCTGTTCTATGAAGCTGCACGATCCATGATATGACCTAATAAGTTTATAAACATGGAAGAAACACAGAATTGATGTACAAAACACTGACACGATTTGGCTCTGACATTTGTACTTAGAATCATATATTGGGACAAGTTTCAATAGACGACACCCAAGTGCAAGTAATGACATGATAAAAGAGTACACAATCAGTTTTTAAGCTGATTGTTTTTTCTGAGCATAGTAAAGAGATATTCTTGTGTAGACTTGTACATACTTTACTTACCTCCAGGTTACTGTTCTAGCCGTAGGTGACACGCCAAGTGGAATCAAAGCACTAGGACCCGCCATTTGAGGAACTTAACCTTGTTTGGTTTCTGGTCGCTCGTCTACTATGCACCAATGGCTGGCTTCTTCTGCTTCGTATCAGCTTGTCTGATGATCTCTTTGGGTCCCATTGGACTCTCTGGTTCTTGATGCTTTCTATTTTTGCTCATTAGATTCCAAAGTAGTTTCTCTTCGTTTTCTCCTGCTTCCCTCTGTGCCTATACGCTACAATGGACAAAAGGGTGAAGAAACGTTTCAGGGGTTTAGTTAACCGTTGATCTTTACAAACAGGAACTCAGTTCGAGATAACCTTTGCGTTAATAGAATGTTCTTCTTGCTTCTTCTGACTTGTGGGTACAACGCTCTTGGCGGGAACTCCATCTTTAGATAACGAACAAGTTGGTATCACCCTCTATTTTAAATCATTTCATAAAATTAGTTGTCTCTTGGATGATATGTTCTTGCAAGTAGTTACATCCAATCGAAATTTAATACAGATGAGAAAAAAACATTACAAACTTTATTTGTTAGCTATTAAGATTTCCATTAGAAAAGATTGGTTCTATTTCATTTATACATTTTATATGTTCGTGTAATGCTTTATTCCAATCTTGATTGATATTGCCTTTCGTTGTAATTTTTTTATAATAATAAATCAAGTCATCGGAAATAAAACGAACAAGCCCAGCCAAAACGAGTAAACTAAAAGCTAATAATTAATTAAGATAGCGAACAAGTAACTAAACCACAATAACCCAACAAATTAAACCCCAAAACCCCCAGACGCAGACGACCCCGTGCAGCTAATCCCATTCCCAACCAAAGCTGAAGCCGCAGCAACCGCATTGTTCCGCTCCAAATGGCAGAGCTGACGCAACTTAGTTGGAACGTACCAAATGGAGAGGCGAGGATGAGCGTTGAAAACGGCGTCTATGTCCCAGCCATGACGACAAGCGATGTCCACGAGCGGCTTGTAACAGGCCTGACGCCACGACCCAACGTTCTCGCCGCGTTCTTTAAACGCTCTTCGTAGAGCGTTTGAAGCTTCTTCGTCTAGGCAGTGGAGTGCGTAGCAGTGAACGTAGTGTCTCATTTTCGGCTTGTTTATGTAACTCGCTCCTGATTTCTTTGCGTACCTGAATACTTGGTTCGTCACCTGTTTACAAATAATCAGTATTTATGTAATAATCCAAGCAAAAATGTATTCTTTTCCGAAAAATGGAATATATTATAGAAAAGTACCAATATATATGTTCTAAAAAGATTTTTATTTAAACATTGGAACTAGAAATTTGAGAAAGAAAAAAAAAAACTTTATTCGTTTAATTTTTTGTAATTTTTTTCTTAATAACGTGCGTCTGTACAAGCAATGGCACAGAGCTCATGGACTATGTACTATCATCACTCGAAGAAAGGTGACACTATTACCCGCTGAGCAATATTATGTATCCAAATATTATTTTATTTCTAAATTATATACACACAAAAAGTATCCTTACTAATGGCAAAAAGTATAATATCTATGTTTATTTACACACATGCATGCAGAAATCGAATCTAATGCATTAAGGACATCGTATCTAGGACTGGCTATCTCATGTCGTTTTTAGACTAAAACAAAACAACGACTGTGTTTTTACCCTAGCTCGACACGTTGTCGTAATGTGAGTCTGTGACTAAGTCAAAACATTAAATTGAAATCTAACTATATTCGTTAACTAAATGGAAAATATAAATCAGAACCTCTATAAATCTATGCCAGACATAGCAAAAACTAAAAGAAAATAATACTGAAAAACCCTGACCTAGTGACTTGTCAAACTTACTTTAAAACAGCTGTCGATGATAATGGCTATGGTATCCCTACCATACACCATAAATTCCGACAGAACTATATAATATGTTATTAAAATATTATAATGCGAAAGTAAACGTACGGCTAGGATTAAATCTTGGAAGATACCTTGGTGGGGCATTTCTCGCCACGGTCTTTAGCAATGGTCTGAACCTGAACAAGAAACTCCCGACACTGTTCGTACAAGTGGAAAAGATAATCCAAACCGTTCTTTTTGCCACGTGCCACTTCCCCAGGCTCCGTTACGATAAATGGATGCTCCCTTTGTCTCTCAATCCCCAACACGCCGCCTCCTCCGTTACCGTTACCGTCATCGTCATCCTCACCTTCGTTCATGTCATCATCGGTTTCCACTGACGTCACCACCTGTTTCTTTCTGCGTCTTTGTTGTGGCTTCTTCATCTTTGCCTGCCCTGCTTCCCAGTAGCCTCCCACGGCGTTGTTCCCCGCCGCATCAGTGTGTTCTAGCTGATGCACTGGATCCTCTGATAATCCTGTCCAATCATCTATATATATACTATTGTCACAATCACATAATACATTATAAGCTTATAATTAATCCTCGTACTTCTTGCAATAAGTCTAATATATAACAACCTGACTACAACTGCATAGTGTATAACAATAGCTCACTATGTAGGTCACATTTCTCCTAAATTATTGAAATAGTTATTATAATAAAAATAAAAATATTTAAATTTTAGATTCGGTCTCCATACACGTATATGTGATTTTCACTTTTATATTCTGAATTAGCTTATATATAATTGTAGACTTTGAGTTTGAATATATACTTGAGAGCCTTCAGACATTTGCTATTAATATTTTAAACGAATCCATAATCACAAAATTATGGTGTTCTCAAGTTCTCAACCTTATCGTACACACATAAAACGTGGGGTAATGTTTATATTCAATGTTATAATACCTTCTTGGGAGAGAGCATCAAGGGCGTGATGAGTGCCGGAATCACCTGCGGCGGAGAGTAGCAAATGACGGCGTCTAGAATATTCCTCCTCTTCCTCTTCTTGCAAACGTCTCCTTTCAGCTCTAACGGCAGCTTTGACACCGTACCGTTCACCCACGAGAAGCTCCCAACGAAAGATATGAGAGAGGCTATTCATCATATCCTCAAGCTCCTCGTCCTTCATGCCCACAAGCGTGCTCGCCGTGAAACCTAGCTCGGCTATCTTTGCCGCCGTGTAAAACCGCACTCCGTAAGGACCGAACAAACCCTCCAAACCACCTAGTCTCATTCCAAACGCTGCCGTCTGCGGTGTTGCCGGAGGTTGTTGCTGCGGAGGAGGAACCGGAGGTGGTTGTTGTTGTTGTTGTTGAACCATTGCTCTCGTTGGGTTCCATCGGAATAAGCCACTCGTGAAACCTTCAGGATCCATACTCTTTCTTTACTCTTTCTGAGGAGGTTGCTTTATTGTTAAAGTGACCACTCGCGCCGCTTCTATATATACAACAGTAAAGAGTCTAGAAAATAAATATAACATTTTAAAAATATTCTTATTATATGCCTGTTTATTGCAATAAGTACGTAAATATGTATATATGCAAGTATTATATAAAGAAGATATGTGTCTTGCTGAAAATTTGACAGTTGTGACTAAACAAGTCAAGCTTTTTTATCTTTCATCGACATTCTTTTTCTCTACACCGATTTTGACCCTTTGTCATTTGACACGTTAGTTTGTGAAATGATTAGGGTTTTTACTGTGGTGATCCCTCTCTTATTGTGTTCTCTTCTTTTTTTATTTATTCTTCTACATTTTTTTTTTAATTTATCTCTTACGTTTAACAATTTTACTTTTGTGTTTGTCTCTTTGAATCTGGCAATATTGTGTGTACCGTTACAATTTGTACGAAACTCTTTGCAGCAGCCGGAGAAATATATATATTTCTCTGTAGTGTCATTTACATAACTCAGACGAATTGATTATACATATACGCTACTGAGTAAAGTCTTTTTAAGTTATGGTATGGTTCTGATAAAATAATGACAAAATAATTTTTGTATGATAAGAAATTTCAGCATTGTCTGAACGCGAATCTCGTGGACATTAAATGAGATTGTTAATTTATAGCAAAAATAGGAACTTTAATTTTTTCTGCCGTGCAATAATAAATTCTGAGTATTTATATATTTACAGGGAATTAATTTGCATTAAGGAAACAAAAATTAACAAATGCAAAGTGAAACCTCAAAAGGAGTCGTCAGAAGTGTTTCAGTCTATCTTTTTTTTTGTTCAACTGTTTCAGTCTATCTAATCCCATAAACTTTGGGGTCTAATCTCTTCAACGATCATTACGTGTTGTCATCTCCCTGATCTATTATTACAGCTGTACCCTAAAACAGAATTTCTTGGTAAATAAAACCAAAAATATTTTATAAAAAAGTCTCTCAAACTGAACAAAATTATTGTTTAATTGCTTTACCACTAACTTTTTTTGGGTGAACTATTCTTTTGGCATCAGTATGAAGACTTCAGTTTTTTTTTTGGTAAACAAGACTGACTTCATTTGATGATGGATAGCTCACATTCCAAAAGTATATAAGTGTTCTTCATTTGAAGACTAACGTATATTCCCATAAATTCAGGCTATATATGTTAGACTAGTTGGATATACCGTAGATTAAAATTCCCATCAAATTTAATTAAAGTCAATCCCAAGCAAAATGTATGCGACTCTACAAAATCGAAAACTATTAGAATAAATAGGTAATCCATAACCGAAAAAAACACTAAAATGTAAGTTGAATCTAATCCCCTAGTCTATATTTGAGAAGTGATTTGTCACATGTCTTCTCTACAATCGTTTTCACAAAAAAATTATGACGTGGCTGTTAAGATTGATGACATATCATATGGTTAATGCTGATATATATTTTTGGAAATCCTTTTAAAATATGACAATAATTCATATATTACATTTAATATTGATTTATATTTTTGGTAAACTTTGTAAAATATGGTAATAACTCATAATCCATCACTAAAATAAATATATTCAAATATGATATTTGAATTTTGAAATATTATATAATTTTACTTTTATAATTATAAAATTTTATTATCTAAAATTTTCTAAATTTTCTGAATTTAGAAAATAAAATTTAAATCGTAATATCATTAGTTTCTTTTAGATATCTACAATTATATAATATATATATTAGTTTTAATTTTCGATAACTATACAATTTATGTGATTTTTAGTAATTTTGTACAAGTTGATTTACTACATTTAACCAAATGAAATAGATAAATTTTTTAGTCTAAGATTTTAACTTTATATATATACATATATATTCTTAAATATAATAAAAAATATTTTCTCTTAATTTTATGCTTAATTGATGATATTTATATTAATTATGGTCAAAATAATATAATATATAATATTAATTAATTACATTTTAAAATATAAAATTTAACTTTTAAAAAATTCATCACTATATATGGTGCATGAAAACAACTAGATTAATAATTATGACATGACTACTAAAATTGATGACATGTCTTATAGATTAATATGACATGGAACAATTATATTTAATGTTAATTTATATTTTGGTAAACTTTTTAAAATATAGTAATAACTCATATATTACATTTATTTTAGATTTATATTTTTGAACATTTTTAAAAATATGGTAATAACTCATAAATCATCATTAAAGTAAATATATTCAATTATGGCATTTTAAATTCGAAATATCATTTAAATTTAAAAATATTTCAAAGATATATACATATTTTTAGAAAATTATAAAAATTAAATCATAAAATCAAATTAATCGTAAAATCATTAGTTTCTTATATATATCTACAAATTTTATAAATATTGTTTAATTTTAATTTTGACAATTATGCAATTTTACATATTTATTTAATATATTTAATTAAAATAAATAGATAGAAAAATCTATCTAAGATTATAATTTTAAATATATACATGCACATTTTTAAATATAATTCAAAATAAAAAAAATTGTTTTTATGTTAATTTTAATGTTCAGTTAAATCAAATTTATATTAAAATATTGATAAGAAAAGAGAAAATTTGTAAATATAAATAAAAAATTAAATATAATTTTATTTATTTATTAGAAAATATTTTAAAATTCTTTTACTGCACATGGTGCAGGAAAACACCTAGTTATACTTAATACTGAAGTTTTTAAAGAGAAATCTTTCGAAAACAGACTCATAAAAAATTAGAACAAAATGTTACAATATCATAGTAAGAGCATGCCCATCAAGGGTTCTAAACGGGTTCATGGGCTCGGGGTCATAGGGCCGGGATTAAAAAAAAAATAGAAAATGGGCTATTTTCGGCGACCCGTCTCTTACCCACGATCCGTCCGTCGCCGAGTTCAAGCCACGTGTCACGGACACATTGGTCTCGTGTTTTCGAGTTGAACCAGAGTAGATCGCGAAACCATTCATTTTCTTTTATTCTCAAAAAGTTAGGGTTTTGTTTCTCCTCTAGGCGATTCTGGCGATTCAGTGGCGATTCTCGTGCGACGCCGACTCCCGCAGCTTCTCACCATCTAATCGACGACGAACGGTCTCCTCCACGAGCTCAGGTCAGTATCGAGTAGATTGTCCGTTGTTTTGAAGCGTTTTGGGCAGGGAAGGGTTCTCGGCGATTCTTAATCGATTTAGGGTTTTCGTATTAGGGTTCAAAATCGAGTTGGGGCTTTCAATTAATCCGCATGCGGGGTTGTATTTGGTTTGTTTCTCGGAGATTCAAAATTGATTTGGGGATTTAGGGTTAGGGTTAGGGTTCGAAATAGATTTGGGGGTTTTACAGGTTACGGTTCTTAATTGATTATGTGGGTTTCGCTTTATGGTTTTAAATCGTCTACACGGGTTAATTGTTTCGTTTTCATCGATTGATTGACATTTGTGAATGTTTTGTTTGTGCTACAGATGGATCCCGCAGCAGAGAGAAGAGACATGAAGAGGAACATTGAGTACAACAACAGCTTGATCTATGTGGCGGATTCAGAGTACGAGATACCAAGTAGGTGTTACTGTGGTGGGAAAATGATAAACGAGGTTCAGGGGAAGGAGGAGAGAGACACTCTTCCGGGGAAGCGCTTTTTCACCTGCATAAACTACGAGGTAGTCTTTCAATTGCTTCTTTGTTACAGTTTTTTTTTTTTTTCCTGTCAAGATTCTGATGATTTTTATCTTGTTGTTTATGGTATTACCAAGGCTGATGGGCTCCATTATCGTCAGCCTTGGGTGTTTGGTGTCCAGGAGGAGATCGAGAAGCTGACTGCCCGGGTAGAGAAGGCTGAGAAGGTGTTGAAGGAGGTGCCCATCCTCAATCAACAGATTGAGTCACTAGAGGTAATCTCTTCTCTCTTCATTGCATTGCTTTATTGTTTTGGTGTTTCATTAGTTTAGCGAAGATAACGTATTAACTCATTTTATTTTTCTTGTTTACATGTCCAGGAACAGGTTAAAAGGCTCTCTGGCCAGGTGGATGTTCTCGCTGTGAAGGTCGCTGACTTGGAGATGGTCTGCTTGGATTGAAGGTAAGACTCTAACTCAAAATTTATGTTTCTGTTTCTCTTCTCGATTGATGTTTCTGTTTCTTTTTTTTTTTAAATATATTAACCGTATATAGATTTACTACAAGTACAACTTTAAACTACAAACTAGAACTAAAACTTTAAACTACAAGTAAAAGTAAAACTTTTAAAACTTTAAACTGCAAGTAGATCATAAATTGTATCGGTTTGTTGGTTGGTTGCTGTGATTAATATGATTTGCACTGATTTGATAGCTAGAGTTTAATGAAATTGCGATAGATAGTTGTTGTGTAATGAATGTTTGGTAGTTAGAGTTTAATGTACTAGACTAAACTAGTTTAAAAACATAGCAAATCCTCATGTAAAACACACACATATCAAACCCAAACCGAAACCAAAATGGAACATCCTCCCCAAACCTCCCAATCCTCTCTTCAAAGAAGAAAATGGTCAACCAAAGAAGACGTTGTGCTCATCAGCGCTTGGTTGAACACCAGCAAGGATGCCATCGTGAGCACTGACCAGAAGGCCGGAGCGTTTTGGAAACGCATAGTGGATTACGTCAACGCAAGCCCTCTGCTCAGTGGCGCCGTTCCTAGAGAATGGAGTCAGTGTAAGCAGAGGTGGGGAAGAATCAATGAGCAGGTGTGCAAGTTTGTGGGCTGCTATGAAGCAGCAGTGAGGGAGCAAGCGAGTGGCCAAAATGAGAATGATGTCATGAAGGCTGCCCATGACATCTTCTTCAATGACATTGGCATCAAGTTCACACTTGAACATTGTTGGAGGGAACTTCGGTTCGATCAGAAATGGAAATCACTCGGTGTTCCCAAAGAAGGTCCCAAGGAGAAAAGGAAGGAAGCTGCGGAGGTGGTGGCTGAGGAGGAAGGTGCGGAGGTTCGGCCTCCTGGTGTCAAGGCTTGCAAAGCAGCCAAACGCAAGAGGCAAGGTTATGATGAGATACATGCCATGCTTGCTGTGAAGAAGGAGATACAACAACAGAAACTCCTAGAGCGTCTCCTTGCCAAAGACCCTACCCATCTATCTGCAAACGAAATCAGCCTTATGGACAAACTCATTTCTGAAATGATTTGAGAACGGTGTGATAGGTTGCTTTGTTGTTTGGTTGTTGCTTCGGTTTTCTTTTGCTTTGTTGCTTTGTTGATAGGTTGCTTTGTTGCTTTGTTGATAGGTTGCTTTGTTGATAGGTTGCTTTGCTTTCTTTTATTTTGCTTGCTGTTTCATTTTGTTTCTTGTTTTCTTTTTGTGTTGCAGGTGATGAGTATTTAATTTTGTTTCTTGTTTTCTTTTCTGTTGCAGGTCACGGGGTGGAGTTCAAGTTGTATGAAAGGAAGGCAGAGAATGCACTTGTTTTATTATGTTTAGCTTTATGATTGTGTCACGGGAAAGTGTAGTATTTTGTTTGTCTCTACACTTCATTTCAATTCACGGGAATGTACTTGTATGTTTAACTTTGTACTTCTTTGGTTGCTCACGGGTAGCAACCACATTGAACTTGTATCAACTCTGCCTACTCTATATATTAAGCATGTGTTTGTTTCATAAATTTGCTCACTACTCTCGACTTTTACTCTTCTTTACTCAACTATCAAGACAAGTAAAGAATCAACTATCAATCTCTATATCTCTTTGTCATTTTATTACATAGACTACAAGTATCAAGATATCACATTTTATTATATATTTTTTTTAAAAGTTATGTTTTGTTATTAAAGTAATGAAGATTTATATTTTTTATTTTTAAAAAGATATGTTTCTTGACTAGTGCAGATTTAATTATTTTTTTTTAAATATATGTTTCTTATTAGACTAGTGAAGATTTATTTTTTTTTTTCAAAAAAAAATATGTTTCTTATTAGACTAGTGAAGATTTTATATTTTTTTCAAAAAAAGATATGTTTCTTATTAGACTAGTGAAGATTTTATTTTTTTTTCAAAAAAAAATATGTTTCTTATTAGACTTGTGAAGATTTTATTTTTTTTTCAAAAAAAAAGTATGTTTCTTATTAGACTAGTGAAGATTTTATTTTTTTTCAAAAAAAAAATATGTTTCTTATTAGACTAGTGAAGATTTTATATTTTTTTCAAAAAAAAATATGTTTCTTATTAAACTTGTGAATAATTAATTTTTTTCTTGTATGAAGGAAGAAGTGTTCAAGTGATGTCTTTCTCATCAGATGATGCAGCAGATAAACTAATTGAAGATACGTTTGACGAACATGTTGATAATTTTATCGACCAACAAGTTGATAATTTCATCGACCAACAAATTAACAAGCCGAAGAGACGAGCTTATATCGAAAGACATAGGGAGCAAGGCCACGAAGACCTTTGGAATGACTATTTCAGTGAAAATCCTACATACCCACCAGAAATGTTTAGGCGGCGTTTTCGAATGACGAAGCCATTGTTCCTTTCCATTGTCGATCGCCTGAGTAATGAAGTTCCATACTTTCGTCAAAGACAAAATGCTCACGGAAGGTACGGCCTATCTGCACTTCAAAAGTGTACTGCAGCTATACGTATGCTAGCATATGGTCAATCGGGAGATACGTATGACGAATATCTCCGACTTGGTGAGAGTACCGCACTTTTATGTTTGGAGAAGTTCAACGAAGCGATAATACAATTGTTTGGAGATGAGTATCTACGAAAACCTACACCAGCTGATCTTCAACGATTACTCGATATCGGAGAGGTACGCGGATTTCCGGGAATGATAGGCAGCATCGACTGTATGCATTGGGAGTGGAAAAACTGCCCAAGGTCTTGGAGAGGGCAGTACGCACGAGGTCACGGAAAGCCGACCATTGTCTTAGAGGCTGTGGCATCACAGGATCTTTGGATATGGCACGCATTTTTCGGTTTACCAGGTACCCTAAACGATATTAATGTTCTCGATCGGTCACAAGTTTTTTCTGACATTATACAAGGTCGAGCTCCTAAAGTTAATTTCACGGTCAACGGCCACAATTATCGTATGGCGTACTACCTTACAGACGGAATCTATCCGAAATGGTCAACATTTATCCAATCCATTCCATTACCTCAAGGTCTTAAATCTGAGCTTTTTGCTGAAAAACAAGAATCCGCCAGAAAAGATGTCGAACGTGCTTTCAGAGTTTTGCAATCGAGGTTTGCAATAGTAAAAAATCCTGCTCTACTATGGGACAAGGAAAAGATTGGAAAGATTATGAAAACTTGTATCATACTACACAATATGATAGTAGAGAACGAACGAAACACATATATTATGTCTGATACATCTGAGTTCGAGTCGGGAGAGTCAAGCAGGAGTTCACAGGTGGAAATCTCGCAACCTACGGACTCTCCTTCCAACTTCGTTAATAGGCATGGCATTCAAGCTCAAATTCGGGATCAACAAAAACATGATCGTTTGAAAGCCGATTTAGTTGAAAATATATGGCACAAATTTGGTAATCTAGATGAATAATCTTTGTATGTTTTTTAATTTCCATTGTATTAAATAAATAAAAAAATTTTAAAAAAAATTATTATTTTATTCTTATGAACCCCATTTTCGGGTTCACTAATGGAAGAGCAAAATTAATACGGGTTCGTCACTATTCCTGGACCCACCCAAAAACAATAAAAAAATCCCTATGAACCCCTCCTTGGGGTTCACTAATGGGCATGCTCTAAGCTAAAGGTAGCATCAGGAATATATTGCTCTTGTGAAACGGATCTAAAAAAAGCTTCATGTTTGTCATATAAAAAAAGATGAATTACATTAAAACCGGAACTTGAAGTGAACAATCCTAGTTAAGTAAGCCTTGTCAATAAACAGTGATCGCAAGAAAACAAAGCCGTTTGAGCCGATAAGGAAACTTTAACGTGGAAAGGTAGCCAATGAGGAAACGACAGGTCAAGTCGGAGTTCTGAGAGTCTGCCATTTTAAAGCTCGGTCTGTTTTATTTGACTGTCTCTCTCATAGCCCTAGCCTCCTCTCTCCTCAGCCCCTCAGTTTCCTCTTACCTTTTCTTTGTCTTTTCTCTCATTTTTCAAATTATTTTATGTTAATTTGCAGCATTAGTACAATATTATATATGTATTGTTATTATCATGATATATCATCATGTTCATCATTGCGACTTGCGACTCTAATACTGTTTTTACCCTGTTAGTTAACTGTTGGAGTGTGACAAAAAAAAAGTTAACTGTTGGAGTTTTGGAATATTAATGTTGAACAGCGTGTACTAAAGCCCCTATTACAACACTATTTTCCAATATTATAGTCGCCTTAATTTATAAAAAAAATGAAAATGACAATATGTAATTTTAAATTTTAATTTTCCTAGACTGCGTAATAATAAAGATGTTAATATACTCTTCTTATTTTATTCGTTTACCTGCAGCATTAAAGTACACGTTATTTATATATGTATTTTATAATAATTATATGATTAATCATTTCGACTTGCGACTCTAATACTGTTCTTACCACTGTTATTTAAGTGTTGGAGTTGTATTTTCTTTTTGTCGCTAAATTGTATTATTAAGTCTTTAAAGCAAAGAGTTCTAAACAATGAGAACCAGCAAAACAACATAGAAAAGGGATACACCAGTAGGAATCCAAAATAAACTAACACATCTATTTTGCGTATGGATAACTAAAGATTTTTCATATAAAAGTTTTCTTCTGGAATAGACGAATCTCAAAGGAGATAATCTTCATATTAATCCAAAAGCACCACGCTTCAGAGTGAGTTGAAAACGATTGTCATTCTCTTTTTATTATTCCAGTAGGAGCGACTGAGATAAGACAACTCTTTATTTTGCTCTATTATCAGAGTCAAAAAGAGATTACCGTTCCATAGAACTTCATGCTGCCTTTCGAAGTAACCATAGTTTACAGTAAGAACTCCATCACCATCGAATGAAAAACCATCAACGATTGAAGCCGGTAAAACCCGTCGCCACCATCCGCAATAGATCTGTCAATTAACTTTTCTAAACAGTTCAACTGAACCGAAAGTTTTGTCTTTCTAAAACAATTAGAAGAAGCATACAAAAGAACAATAAAAAACCTTGCCAAATTCAAAATAAATTGGCAAAAAAACAGCGACTGAAAACAAAACAGATCCAAAAAAGAGATGCAAAACGAATTAAATAAGCCGATGTCGGAGCTGGAGAAGCCTCCAATCATCGGCTTGAAACTATGAAAAATCTCTCTTTTTTTCTTTTCACGGCTAGGGTTTTCTCTCAAAAAAATTACTGTTGGAGTTTTAGAATCCTAAAAAGGTTGAATAATGTGTTCTACAACCCTATTACTACCCTAGTTTACAATACTAGATCGTTCTTAAGTAAAATGTTGAAAATGACTTAATATACAGTCAACATTTGAAGTGCTTTGAAGCTTAACTCACCTAAACTACAAAAAGGCAAAGTAAAATTAATTGACCTCACAAGAATGAAGTTAACTTACGAGGCATGTCTACACTGGGCCCATTGTATAGTGGGTTCGGAGTTTCACAGTTCTTCACGGGCCGACTCGCACATTTCCCGATCAAGAAGGCACGATTAGATGACGTTAGTGCTCAAAAGCACGACATAATCTTCTAGAGACGAATGGATGGTTAGGTCACAGATGTGTATGTATATGTTGGTGTGGTCGTGAATCGTGATCAGTGTAAGCGTCTTGGAAGCATGCAACAAAAGACTTGGAAACTTCATTTCTAGTCCAGGTTCAGCTTCGAATCTTTATTAAAGTCGGTCACTTCTTGTTCAAAATGATTTTTAATATGGGTCCTAAGTGAAAATACTTCATATGTAAAACAAATTGGGCTTATGTTAATGAATTGGAAAAAGCCCAATTCATATTTGAATTCATGTTATAATTTCTAATTATATAAAACTTTTGCATATTTTTGTTATAATTTGTTTTCTTTTGTTATATAAAATTAAAGTTCTTTCAATATTTATTAAAAGAAATCTACATTTATATTCATGCAACATTTTAAATTTTTAATAAACACACCTAAATATCCATATTGAAGTTATTATATATGTAACTATATATTCACTGCATGGAATAATTCTAAATGAGAGCATATACTAATAATGTTTTCAAATATTCATTTCGCTGTTTTGTCTTTAGAATTTTATTTTATTGTTTTGCAGTTATATAAAGTTGTTTTTATTATGATTATTATGGAAATTATAATATTCAATATATTTGTTGACATTAGGAATGTCTTCAAAAATATTGTAACATTCAACCAAACAATTACAAACAGTCTTTTCGTTAACATCCAAAAAACGAAAAAACTTTAAACATTGTAATGACCTAAATAAAATTAAACACTGAATTAGCATGTCCAAAATATCATCCCCCTCAATTAAAAAAAATCGAAAAAAACTAAAACCAAACTGATACCTAAATTTAATATAACTAATGTCGTAAAACCTCAAATTTATATTTCACCCCGCGAAAGTCGCAGATCTTATCCTAGTCTTTATTAAAGTCAGTCAGTTGTTGTTCAAAAAAAAAAGGTCAGTCACTTAAACCGATGGATAGTGTGTGGATGAATTCAAAGTCAATTTGTACTGAACTACATATCGACTAATTATAGTGGGAAAAAAAATCAATGAGGACTTTCCTTATTTATACAAAATTCCAAATCGACGTTTTTTCCTTCAATAGGATAAAAGCATATGGAAGATGGAAAAGACCTGCTTCGTTTAATTTAACGCAACTACTAACAGAGAAGTTGAAAGAGTGAAAGACATTTGAAAAAAATAACGTTTTCTTTTTCTAGTAAAGACGTGTCCCTTGTGGTTTGTTCACATGACAGCTCCTGGATAGAGCATTCCAGTTTTAGTACATTTTATTTTTAAAAACTATCGGCTATTCTCAGAAAAATAGTTAACTCATCACTGACATCATCGCTCTCGTCATAAATCCTGTTCTATTGTTCTACACGTCTCTTGGCTTATATGAGAGCATCTGCATTTCCCATAACAAATAGATCAACTCTCTCGAAATGTTCCTAGTGGGACACTTTATTACAGTAACATACAACACAAAGGACTTTAGGTTTCATCGACACATCGAATTGAAGAGAGTTGGTTCTGAGAATTTTCCATTCAGCACACGTAAAATCTATCTCTCTCTCTAGCTCTGTCTTTTGTAATTGTTTTTTTATTTGTTGATAGGGAAGACAGTTACATAGTAGATATGTTCGAATCTTGAGGTAATTTAACATCTCTGCGTCTCTGTTTATGTATGAGCTTCATGGCCAGATTTAGGCATTATCTAATGAAACATTAGGTTTGGCCTCCAAAAACAGAATTTTTTATATAATGATAGACTCCTAAATTACAATTCTTTTTTATTAATTTTTTAAAAATATATATATACCTCCTAAAATCTCAGATCCTACCCTGATGAGTTTAAACAGGTTTTATGTTAGATTATTCATTTTTGTAACTTGACATCTTGTAGTTAAAACAGGTTTCAAAACTTTCAAGTGGGTTTGTTGTGTTCATTGTTTTATTTCAAACAAAGCTAGGTTAAGAGTTTGAGATGTTTATCCATGCATGATTACGTACTTAAATCAATTTTACTTAATTTAATTTACCTCTCAATCTGGAAACAGGGTAAAATGGTCTGTTCTTGCATGATCTCGTCCTTACTTCTTCTCCTGGTCGCGTCAAGCATATCGCCTAGCTACAGCTACAAGATCAAGTCCGCAAGTTTCTTGTCACCAAAACAAGTTATGACTCCAGGATCAGTCACAGACCCTCACCTATTCGACATCGATTTCCCCAGAGGCCACATCGGCATCAAAGGTTTCGACGCCGAAGTAGTCGACGAAGACGGCAACCCCGTCCCGTTACACGAGACATATCTCCACCACTGGGTCGTCCAGCCTTACTACGTGCGTAAAGGTTTCAACCTTTCGCAGCTCCTAAACATGCCTAGGGTTGATGATCTTCTTGGTTCGAGTCCTGACTATATTCCCATTAGAAACGGAGGCTTGTGTGGGAACAGAGTCAGACATTACTTCGGGTTAGGATCAGAGACACGCAAGACTTCGACGTATGTTCCTGATCCTTACGCGATCGAGATCGGTAACCCGGAAGAGACGCCTGATGGGTACGAGTTCAAATGGCTTCTGAACATTCACGCTATCGACACTAGAGGGGTTGTGGAAAAACAAGGATGCACCGAGTGTCGGTGTGATCTTTATAATGTGACCGTTGATGAGTACGGTCGAGCTTTGGAACCTGGATACAAAGGAGGTTTATACTGCTGCTACGATAAGACTCAGTGTCTGGTAAGAAAGGGATTCGACGATGGTAAAAAAACAAGAACTCTGTATCTTAAGTATACTGTGAGATGGGTTGATTGGGACGACAGCTCGGTTTTGTTACCGGCTAAGGTTTATATTCTCGATGTTACGGACTCTTGGGAACCGTCAGAAGGATCAACAGGAGATGTCCAAGAACATTTTTGTCATGTCAGTAAAGACATAATTTCACATCTCTGCTTAATGTTTTTACTTAAAAACATCAGCTAAAGGTTTTATGCTTGTTTCAGGTGGAATATGATGTGAAACCGTGCACAACCAGTGGAGATGGATGTGTTGACGTTAAGAAAAAGAGCTTAATGATGCCGTTTAGTGGGTATATTGTCTATGGAGTAGCTCACCAGCACGCGGGTGGTGTTGGTGCTGCTCTGTATCGAGCGGTAATTTAGACTGATTTAGTGACATCTAGGATAACTCGGAAAGGCTTTGCAATTTTTTTTTAATAAAATTCAGCAATAAATAAAAAGAAAGAAAAATAATTATAATAACCAAAATTATTATTATAATAACACCAAATACCAAGAGATAAACTAAAAAAAGTCCATGTAAATAATTAATTTTTTTTTAATCACTAAAAATAATAACCAAAATTATAATAGCATGGTTATCTCAATTCTATGCTACATTATTCGGTTTAAGCTAATGCAAATATGAAAGAGTTATCATTTTAACTCAAAAAAACTGAGACTCTTGTGTTGTGGATTGATCATCAGGACGGTGAGGGAATATGCTCTTCGATGCCGAAGTATGGCAATGGACACGAACCTGGAAACGAAGCTGGTTACATTGTTGGAATGTCATCTTGTTATCCTAAACCGGTGAAAGTGACTTATGGAGAGACACTGACTCTGGAGTTCAATTACAGTAATGTCGTTGGTCATACAGGAGTCATGGGACTCTTTTACATCCTGGTTGCTCAGCAGCTGCCTGAACCGGAGAGCTCCTTGCAGGTAATCTGCCGGTAACTGATCTCGGTTTAGGTCAAACCGGTTATTACAATGTGGGGGTAACTTTACTTACGTAAGTATTCAATTATTTCTTTGCAGGCACATGCGAAAAGTGTGAGCTTTTTAGCCTTACTTGCAGTGACGGTGGTGGTGGTGGTGGCGGTTGTGGTTCTAATAGCCGCCGTGGTATACCGGAGACAGAACCGGGAAGATGGTTACCAGTCACTTAGTACCTAAACACTAAAACTATAGATATCCTTCTTCAACATTCTAAATACCAAGTCTTAAAATAAAAAAAAGTATCTTGTAATCTTCCACTAGTGTGATATTTGGCAATGGTTATTACGTGTGTAAAAAGTTTGCTTTTGTCAATTTTATGTGAAAGACTCTTGCTCCTCTAGAGACTTTCAAACTAATTAGTAGGCCCAGCCCAATAGAGACCTTTGCTTTTAGAAGACTCTTACTCGGCTAGAGTCTTTCAAAACTGATTAGTAGGCCCAGCCCAATACTTAACGTTAGACTGACTAGCCGTAAAATGGACATTAATAGAAATATAACAATATGCACGTAGGATAGCTCTCTTCTGTACGACGTGGCGTCCATCTATTGGCTACCACCACGTGGCGAGCGTTATCATTGGTGGAAACGATAAAATTGACACACTAAACCGGGTCTACGGGAATTTAAATAGATACTTACTCAGAGAGAAAAGCTTAAGGAAAAAAAAAAACATTCTAACTCTCTTCTCCGATCTAAATCCTGAGGAATCCGATGATGAGAGACCGGCAACTATTCTCCTGCCTTCTGCTTATCTTAGCTCTCTTCTCGCTCCAGAACCTTTGCTTCTGCGACGATCATGCGGTAAAATTTCGATTTTCTCGGGAAAATGTTTGAATATTCTCTGCAGATCCGATTATTTGTAGATCTGAGTTCGTTTTGTTTTATTATTCAGGTGTTGTATGAGTCGTTCGATGAGCCGTTCGATGGTCGCTGGATCGTTTCGAAGAATGGTGATTACGAAGGTATGGTCGCTGGAACGTTTCGAAGAATGTGGATTCATTAGTGATCTCAAAAGTTGGTTACGAATCAGTGTTAACAAACTAAACCGGAAATAACCGAATGGTTTACATCGTGATTATGATAATAAACCAGACATTCCAGTGTCATTTAACCTACTACTATATGCTGATAGAATCAAATCGAGAATGTTTGATTGAATGGTTGGTTTAGTATAGATCCAAATGGTTTAATAATAAACCGGACATTTCAGAGTCTTGAACCATTATATGAATATCCACATTCTAATTGAATCAAATCGAGAATGTTGTGGTCACTTAATGTCATGATGTTGATTAATGCATAGAGAGCTTCTTTGTTAAGACTGCTTATGTGTTTCAGGTGTGTGGAAGCATGCCAAGAGTGAGGGACATGATGACTATGGACTTCTCGTAAGCGAGAAGGCACGCAAGTACGGTATAGTGAAAGAGCTCGAGGAGCCTCTAAACCTCAAGGAAGGAACGATTGTTCTTCAGTACGAGGTTCGTTTCCAGGAAGGGCTCGAGTGTGGTGGTGCTTACTTGAAGTACCTCCGCCCTCAGGAAGCTGGGTGGACCCCCGAGGGGTTCGACAGCGAGTCACCTTACTCTATCATGTTTGGGCCTGACAAGTGTGGAGCCACGAACAAAGTGCATTTCATCTTGAAGCACAAGAATCCCAAGAGCGGAGAGTACGTTGAGCACCATCTCAAGTTCCCTCCTTCTGTTCCTTATGACAAGCTCTCCCATGTCTACACCGCCGTCTTGAAGCCGGACAACGAGGTTAGGATTCTGGTTGATGGAGAGGAGAAGAAGAAGGCTAATTTACTCTCTGGGGAGGACTTTGAGCCTGCGTTGATCCCTTCCAAGACCATCCCTGACCTTGAAGACAAGAAACCAGAAGACTGGGACGAGAGAGCCAAGATCCCTGATCCTAACGCCGTGAAGCCTGAGGACTGGGACGAGGAGGCACCCATGGAGATCGAAGACGAGGAAGCTGAGAAACCCGAGGGATGGTTAGATGATGAGCCTGAGGAGGTCGACGACCCAGAGGCGACCAAACCTGAAGATTGGGATGATGAGGAAGATGGTATGTGGGAGGCTCCAAAGGTTGATAACCCCAAGTGTGAAACAGCACCTGGTTGCGGTGAGTGGAAGAGACCCACGAAGAAGAATCCTGCTTACAAGGGCAAGTGGAGTGCGCCTATGATAGACAACCCTGCTTACAAGGGGATCTGGAAGCCCAGAGACATCCCTAACCCTGACTACTTTGAGCTAGACCGACCTGATTTCGAACCCATTGCGGCGATCGGTATTGAGATCTGGACGATGCAAGACGGTATCTTGTTTGACAACATGTTGATAGCGAAAGACGAGAAGGTCGCTGAGGTTTACAGACAGACAACTTGGAAGTCGAAGTTCGATGTTGAGAAAGAGAAACAAAAGGCAGAAGAGGAGGCCGCTAGCTCTGCAGGTGGTCTCAAGAGCTACCAGGTAAAATTGAATCTGAACCTTTATTTATTACTATATTATTCCTCGTTATAATACTTACACTTGTATATATATATATGTGAATGGTGTTTGCAGAAGGTTGTGTTCGACCTCTTGAACAAGGTTGCTGACATATCTTTCCTAAGTGCCTACAAGTCTAAGATCACTGTAAGTTCTATCTCTCCTCTCCCTCTTTACCTTGTTGCATGTTATCATGATGTCTCGACCTTGAATAGGAGAGGCTAAACAGATTTAGAAAATGTGTCGTTTTTGTAGGAGCTGATTGAGAAAGCAGAGGAACAACCAAACTTAACCATTGGTGTTCTTGTCTCCATTGTCGTTGTTTTCTTCTCTCTCTTCATCAAGCTTATCTTCGGTGGCAAAAAGGTAAATATTCCCTCTGTAATATATTCATGGCATTTTAATATGGAAGTAAGTGAAAAAGCTGAAGAAATTAAAAATGGTTTTGTTAACAGGCGGCGCCGGCAGCAGCTGTGGAGAAAAAGAACAAGAAACCAGAAGTAGGAGAGAGCTCAAGCTCAAAGAGTGAAGATGAGACGGAGAAAAAGGAAGAAACCGCTGCTCCTCGCAAAAGGCAACCCAGACGTGATAATTAAAAATAGTGGTTTTTAGAATGTTTTCGAGATGTTGAAATTATTTTTGATTGTTACTTGTGTTATGGTCGGATTTTCTTTTC
The DNA here is from genome assembly GCF_000801105.2 of Raphanus sativus. Taxonomy (NCBI): domain Eukaryota; kingdom Viridiplantae; phylum Streptophyta; class Magnoliopsida; order Brassicales; family Brassicaceae; genus Raphanus; species Raphanus sativus. Next base: position 13,163,510 of record NC_079516.1, read on the forward strand.
TGCTGTAAAACCAAGTTGGGATTAGCTAAATTGTAGTTTCTGTTACTTCTTTGTTTAGTTTCTCACAAATTGGGGTGGATACATTTGCCATTGTAGAGTTATTCGAGTTGAGAAGTCATCTATTCACTGAACTCGGTTTATTCCCATGATGCTTAGTTGCCATTTGTAACTATTGTCGTCGGAGTAACGAAGCCTCAAAAGAGTGTACAAGCTCAAACCATGGCCTTAGCAAGAACACAAAAGCAGAGTACATTCTTGAGCCATAACTGACGTGTGCAACTCTTTCGAGACTTCATGTTTATACACTAATGTAGTATAAGCTCTGTGTATCTTTCATGGGTTTAGATCTGAGACGCTCAGTAATCCAACTTGCTCAGAGCCAATCATTCTGTTTCATCATGAATTGTGATGACCAACAACATTATGAAACTCAGGTTACAAAAAAACGAGTCTTAAATTTAACTACCTGGAGAAGATGAATTTTGGAGGAAAGCGTATGAAGCGCACACTTCCAATTAAAACATTAGAGAGCATATGAAAAGTCCTCTCTTATGTTGTCGGACTTAAGTTACATCACCTTATTATGAGATTCTTTAGTCAAAACAAGAATAAGGAACGAAACCATCAGTCACCTTATGATCAATAAACCAAAAAAGTAAAAATAAAAAAAAAGAAGAGAATTTCTAAACATTACAAAAAGTTTGATGCTTTGCAAAGCAACAATCTTGAACAAAGGTTGAAGATCCCCCTCTTTGGGAACCAACCATTGATCGATCATAAAGGTTGGAAACAACACTTACCCGCGACCAGGTTTCCTGACTGGAACACTGTCCTCATCATCAGACTGAATGTCTCCGTACTGCCAGATTCCTGTCCTAGATTTGCGAGCTTCTTCTTGGTACTTCTCAAGAGCATCAAGAGCTGCTTTCTTGTCTTTATGCTCCCATCTCTTCCGTTTCTCCATCCTCGCTATTCCTTCCTGTGCTCATAACAAAACACATTTCACTCTTCAAGTTTATACAATGAAAAATACTCTTCATAGGATTGAGACACTGACCTGAAGCATTGCTGCATTGACAGAGATCTCATCGTCAACAGCAATGAGAGTAACAGCGAGCTCTGTTCCAGTTCCTTGGCCTTTCACTTTGCCACCTGAAGTATCCCTTTCCTCCACCACAGCCTTAAACTCTTTACCACTTCCCAGCGTCACCGTATGCAAATACTCTCCCGCTTCAGGACCAAAGTCCTCTTCCAGGCTTGGAACTTTTAAGTAGGCAAGTCTGCAGAGCTGCGCGAGTCCTGGTGCTGATGAAACTGAAGCCTCTACAGGGCGAATAGCGCTGTACGGAACTGTTTCTTGGTTTCCGTAATCGATGTAGAACACTTCGAGTTTGTCGTCTGGAGATTGAACTGCTCCTCGTGGTGCATTAACAATCTGAGTACAAATGTAAGGCATACAGTTAAGTATGCGTGAAGAAACAAAAGGTTGGGATACATAAGAGGTTTGATGAGTTTACCATTGCGCGGTTCCATGAGTTATCGAGGCTAAACTGTGCAAGGACGATGTCACCCTTCTTAGGGTTAAACGAACCAACAATGGGAGCGTCTTTAAGACTCAGAGATGCAAGCTGGTTTTGGATCGAAGCTACTTTCTGATCTCCAACCGTCTGAACGTAGAACCTACCGCCTCCAAGCACTTCCGTGACAACCACCTTCAATGTTTCCATCTGTCTGGTTTCTACCTTTGAACCACCATTTACAACTTCCTCTCCTTCAACATAGTTTTCCCAAATCTGTTAAAATCAAAAAGTTCAGCAACGCTTTTCTTTTTGGAAAAAAAGAGATAATATCTATTGGTGTTAATTACCTTCAGTTTCTGATTCTTAGCAGATCGTTCTGCCAATTCAAGAAGATGAGCTTCTGGAATCCTGTCTGCACCAAAGCCAGTCTGCATTTTTGCAACGCCAGCTTCAAGAAGAAACGTTGCTGCGTTGGTCTTCCCCTCCCACATTGATCCTAAGAAAGTGCCGGTTCTATCCACAGTTTCAATTTCAATCTGTGATTATAAAAAAATACAATATAAGAAAAAAAAGGGAATAAAGAAAATGAAATGTATCATGTGCGTATTATTACCTCGACATCTCTCTGCATGATCTTACGTCTCATTAAAGCAATAGCTTCTTCTGAATAAGGTTCGCCACGGCCAGGACATCTGACACCAGAGAATGCAAAGGCAATACTGCATGTTTCTTTCGGAATGTATAGCTTGAACCGATGTCCGCTCAAGACGTATTCCACAACAGCAGATATTCTCCTGCTTCTGTGCAGGGATGGCAGGAAATCTTTAGCTTTTTTAGCCGAGGCCACAGTCAGGTCTGTGACGTGCATGACTGGAGAATCCTTTGCAGATTGGATTCCTTTCTTGCCAGCAACGGCACGAGCTTCAGCAGCCAGCAGAGCCTCGTAATGGTTTGACCTCTCTTCAAAATCGCGATGTCTTACCACAGTCCCCAAGCCACGGGCGATTATGAGTTCAGCAATATTGACTCCAGTAGATGCTGCAGCTGCTTCAGCTGAATCACCCTTGGTAGGAGATGGCAGGAACACTGAACCAAAATCCATAACCCTGGAATCACTAGCTCCAGAAGTAGTAGCACCATCTGCTGGGCTAATCTTCCTTTGGTATTCCATTTGCACATTAACCTAGACCGGGGGAAATAGAAGTCAGAGATCTACATCATGTGCAGCACAACATGATAGTTTATAAGTAAAAAGGCACGAAGCAACAAATACCTGTTTTCCAATTAACCTTTGTCTAAGGAACTCTCTAGCTTCCCGAGCATAAGGGGCAGGTTTCTCCTCTCTGCGTGGGTTACCGATTTTAGGAGACCTAATACTCGAAAGACAGACTCGGCGCTCTGCCATCGGGCTCCCGAATGGTACAGAGTCATCAGCAACTACTAAGCAGTCCCCACTCACAACTTCCACTACCTGAAGAGAGGTGCAAACTAGTAAGAACTAAGAACTGTTGAAATGGGGGGGGAGGCAATATATTTACGAAGATATGTGTGCAAGCTATTTATTACCTTTCCAGTAAAGTTCTGGTCATGAATTGCCTTAGAGTTGCTAGCTGGAGGGACATAGTTTGCCCACATTTTCACCCGGTTTTTCTTGCATTGAAGTTCTGCAGCTTTTAACTTCTTTTTGGCTTCTTCCTCCATCATGTTGGCACTCCACTCAACATACTTAGCAAGACCCTGAGCAAAAAGAATAACAACAAATGTCATTACTTTTATTCAACATACTATATTGCCAGTGACTTCTTAAGTAAGTACATTATTGCGGCAAACTCAAGCTTTGATTGGCCAATTAGTTCCATACGTAATCATGTCAAAAACAAAATAACTATGTAATTTAGTCCACGTACATTTTCAACCAGCTCCAGACCCAAGTCTTTGACTGTTTCCCCAACAGAATAGTAAACTGATCCAATCAGATTGTTGAATTTGTCAACACCTTCAAGAACAATGCGAACCTGCAAAATCCAGCTCACACTTAGACCATTTAAATTTTAGATACCGATACATATGAGTTAATTTGTTGCAATTACTCCTTACATCTCTATTAAGAACACGAAGCTCAGTAAAAAATTTGGCTTCCATTGCAAACGGATCAGAGGAAACCTCCACGGACGATACTGCTGAAGCAGCCAGTCTCTGGGCTGATGTTAGAGGACCACGGGGCTCAGCAGAAGCATCTCCATTCGGAGCTGATGTAACATCTGGCTCAACAACAGGTTCTTGTGTAGGTCTCCTTCCCATTGATGGAGCCTACATAAGATACATCATGAGATTACTGCAAACTCGTCATAGCAAAAAAAAAAAGAAAACAAACAAGATTACATACCTGGAGTCCAGCAACAAACACTTGCACAAACTGAAACTCAGGAAGAAGATAAACCCTGATGGTACTGCCATCGCGGACTTGCTCAACAATAGCTTCCATGGGCTTGCCCTTACTTGCGGCTAACAGACCCATGGCGTCAAAGTTACCAGAATCCCCAACGGCAGAAGGAGGAAGGTTCCTGACAGATGCCTCGGCAGCACCAGGAACCTGGATCAAGTAAATGGAATCAAAATCAGAGCAAATTATATGATTAATCAACTTTCAAGAGAATCTTGAAGAGATAGAACAAAAGATTACTACTCAACAAGTTTGTCCTAAGATAAACAGTAAAAGAGATACAAACCTTGCTCCAACGACCGATCCCTTCCTGCTTAGCCATCTCTTCAAGCTGTAACAGCTCGGCAATGTAAGGACTAACCTTATCCTGATTCTGCTGACCTTGCTCTCTGACCTGTCCATAATACATTTCTCCACCATATCAGAGAGCTTACCACAATCACCATACACCATAGACAACAAGACTATCTAGTCAAATTTAGTAAACGGTTTTATCACCTTGGCCCAGCCATTCTGAACAACAAGCTTAGCAAGATTTTCGTTGCCAAGATAAACAGAGCCAAACTCTCTCCCAGCAATAGCTTCCACTTTGTAATCCACTTTAAAAGTAACCTCCTGCTCAAGATACCAAATGCAAACTGTTAATATTAAACAACTATTTCAATTACTAACTGTCCACTTACTACCTACACTTGCTACACTTGTTAGACACAGAGCATAAAAATGATTAAAGAGTTTGATAGAACATAGCAGGACCTTCCCAATGCAAAGCTTCCTCAGAAACTCCCTGCTTTCCCACGCAAAAGGCTCATCTATACCTCCCCTGCGCGCCTTAAACCAAGGAACAAACCAAACAATAAGAGAGAGAAAGCCTAGTTTATATATTTCGAAACTTTTTGTTTGTAAAAAAAAAAGAAAAGCCTTTTTCATTTCTTCATAACAACTTTTTAAACTTTATGAGAGAAAAGATTTCTTTTAGACTGACCAGTTTAGGAGCCATGAGAGAAGATAAAGTGATGGTCTTTTCCGGAGGTGGGCCGGGCCTGTTTTGGGCCAAAGCAGTGATCACCAAGCAGTCTCCGGAAGTAACAGCCTTCACTCTCCCTTTGAACCACTGGTTCTCACTCGCCACCGCCACAACGGACGCCATGTCTCTCTCTCTCTCTCTCTCTCTCTCTCTCTAGCTGCTTTCAAAATCAGGTAACGAGAATCAATCAAATTAACAACGACTCACAATTCGATAAATCACCTCTCAGAATCGGTATGTAAATATATCACAATTGATATCACGGAGCTCTCTCTACATTCGTCTCGATCACCAAGAAACTTTAACATCGATTTGGATTCAACAAAGAGATTAACGAACCTGGATTGATCCGTGATGGGGGGGGGAAGCTCCTAGATCTGGAGAAGAAGTGGATGAAACTCTTTATCTTAATGTTTCTCTATGTTTGGATCTGAGATTGAGATAATGAGGTGAAGAGAATGAGAAGGAACCGATCGTACGAGCTCAGAAGAAGGTTGTGCAGGAGGAGGTGGAATGAAGATATATAACACACGAGGACATCATGCGAAAATGAAAAGAAAAAAAAGCGAGTGCTAGACGTTTTTGCCCCCGTACTTTCAAATATATTACCACTTAATGCCACTAAGAGAATGTTATGTATTTTAACTAATTTGGAATAAATATGTTAAATCATATTTTTTTCCCATTTTATTCAAATAAATGTAGAGAACAAGTGAAATAAGTTGACAAAAAAAGTGAAATAAGTTGACAAAAAAAAATGTTAAAAAGGAAAGGAGTATTTAACTTGAATAAAATGAGATGATCATTCTATTAATTCCACAAAAATTAACAAAAATATCAACAACAAAAAATATCATTGCAATCTTGACAAGAAATTAATAAAATTAATTTATTTTATTTTTCTCTCTCTCTCTCTCTCATATTTCATTCATTTGGATTCCATCAATCGCCTCTTTGTGTTTAAGATTTACATCTTTAATAATTGCTTCTTCATTCCCTTTTGAACAAGACATCATTTCTTTAAAAAAATAATAATCTAGAACCATTTTTAATTCTACTCTGAATCTTTTTAACTCATAAAACGTACAATTGGTTTGTTCAGATTCTCTCCACTAGAAGAAAATTAGATATGTTGTTTTAAAGAACTTCTTGCTTTCACAACTTCAAGTAGAGAGATTAGTGTGATAAAGACCACTCACTAGCTTTTGTCCTTTTTAGTGTAAACACTATCATTAGACACAAAATGGTATTAAGATTCTTTTATTTCAAAGGACAAAACCTATAATTGCTCTCTGTCAGTTTCAATATAAATGTGACATCTTCTTGTTTTTCTTCTTCTATCTTTGTAATGAAAGATTGTGCTTGGACTTATATATGCTCCAAAACAAAACATTCCCTGTCTTAATGTTAATCTGCTCAACATCTTCATCAACTAAAGGAATATACACATATTATGTCGGCAATGGAATTCCACTGTAGGATTAACCAAATATGAATTTCAAGATTGACATTAACTATAGTTTTTTGTATATGACTTTACATTATAAGAAAATAAATTAAAAGCAGAATAAAGAAGTATGCTGATCATGTAATTGATTGAAGTGAAAGCTACTTGAGAAATTATCCTTTAAAAAAAATCAAATAATCTCTAAAAAGTTTGTTATCTCCTTTCTTGGCTTTTTATCAATCAATACATCAAACCAAAACACGAAATCAAAAGATTTCTTGGAAACGTTTTGGACCTTTGATGCATATCTTCATGTTCTCTGTTTCACATTTTTGGATCTTGATCAAGTACACGTCTTCTCTGCCTCTCTTCTTATCCTCATCGTTCTTGACGCAGCTTTGGTAAAAGAGGAAGCTGACTATGGTGTCAAGAACCAAGAAGAGAGTGTATAAGTAAGCTATGAACGTTCCTTCTATAGCTATCAAGGCGATATCTCTATCTCCTTTGTAATAAGACCTCACTACTCTGTACTGAAACAAGGCTTCCACTCCTGATAAGCCGAGATTAGTAGGCAGAGCAAGAGCCAATGCTGTTGAAGCTCTTCCGCGAATGAGAAGACAAGCCTTGAGAAGTGTTGTGTATCCTCCTGAGGAGGAAGGGGACGTTGATGAAACCAAGGCTAGGTTGGTGATGACAATGGCGTTTGCGAGGAGGATTGAGTAGATGATGGCTGAGGCTAAGGAGAATAGAGTGTAGAAGTTTCTTGAAGCTATTAAGAACAGAGCAAAAGCAGAGGCGTTTGCGGAGAGGAGGAAGAGAGAGTTACAAATGTAAGTTTTGAGAAGAGGAAGGTAATAATAAGCAGAGTCGTGGTTGTTTGAAAGGAGTTTGATGACGTAAGCTTTGGAGAAGAGGAAGAAAGTGAGGGAGAAAGGGAGAGTGAGTAAAGAAGAAGAAAGTGTTTGTGAGAGTTTAAGGTTGAAGAAATCAAGAGAAGAAGAGAAAGTACCCTCTCCAGGGAAGAGAGTGTTTAACCTCAAATGAAAGGAGGAAGAGGAGAAGAAGGCCTGAGAGAGGAGGAGAGCGGCTGAGAAAGGGAGGACAAGGGCGGCTGCGGTGGTGGCGGCATGGTGGTAGTTTTGGAGGAAAGTGTGGATTGATCTTCTCATGATCTTGGTTGGCTCTTCCATTGTCTTCTTCATTCTAGTTTTGCAATCTTTTTCTTTGAAGATGTTTTCTTGAATATCCACAAAATCTTGAATGAGGTTTATCAAATAAGGTCCTTATATATATCCTTTAATTTTTTTTTGTAGATTAATTGTGGGTTGGATGTTAAAGAAGGGAATAGAGATAGGCCAACCGATTTTTCCTGGTGATAAGGAGTTGTTTAGACGAATTAATATAATCAGATTTTGATTTTCTTGTAAAGCCACAAAAAATAATGTGTTTGCAAGAGATATTTTAGACACATGAGCATAATGTTTTTTTTTTAATATTTAGTTGCCCTAAATTTTTCATTTTTAAACATTTTAACCAAACAACTAAAAAGTATATAAGTGATCCATAAATATATTTAAATCAATATTTTATTTTTAGTCAACTAAACTGTCGACGTCAATTTTTTATTGATTTATAATAATTTTTTGAACTACATAATATAAAAACTTAAACTTCAAAAAATAATAGCAGAAAATCCACAAAAAAAAAAAAGAGAAAACTTCTTTTATGCTATTGCTTTTTCATGTTTCATCTAACCCATTTAATCTTATAAAAAAGTAAATGATGGAAATTTAAAAAAAAAAATAATATATGATCAAATCTAGATTTAGCAATAATCATGTAAACTAAACACTAAGAAGAAAAAAAATTAATTAAAATACACAGTGTAGCTTGAGTTTGTTGAAAAATTTAGTCAAGCTAGTATTAGTATACAACTTTCAAAGTCTAGTACCTTCTGCATAGTCTTTAGCTCCAAATACAGCTGATCCAGCTACAAGAGCATTTGCTCCAGCCTCAGTAACCTATTACAACAACTCACAGAAAAATCACAATCCAGAGATCTCTATGTCCACAAGAGTATCATCTACAGCAGTAAAGTGTGAGCTTCACCTTCTATGCATTCTTTGGAGTGACACCACCATCAACTTCAATCCATGGGTTTACTCCCTTAAACATACAAGACCACATATCCACGAACACATAAAAAAGATATTCACTTTTAAGTACCTGGTCCTGGAGAAAGAAAAGGAAGTGGGTTGGTAAAGGAGCGACCTTTGAGGCCTAAGACCGAGGTACCGAGCCCATTTGACTTGGGCTGATGTACAACACAACGAAAGGAGATGATGATGAGCTCGACGTGTCCTTTCAGACAGAATCCCAAAAGAGTTTGTTGGTGGGTTACTTTAAGGTTTTAGTAGTGAGAGAGAAACCTCAACTAATGTTACGCCACCCACGTGTGATTACCGTCTCGTGGACAACGCCTTATTCTTCATCTATTATCTTATGATGATCCAATGCAGCTCCTTTATCCCAAACGGTTGGCTCTGTATTTGCTCAGAACATTGCTGACTGTCCGCATCCGTTACAATACTCTTTCCAGTACTATGGGCCTATCGGGCTTAGCTAAAACTATTTTAAAGCCCGTTAATAAATGATTTCATTAAAAATATTTTTTTCATGGTTATCTTATTCATTTTGAGGTATTTCAGATTATATTCTTATTTAGGGCTAGGCAGAAAATCCGAACCCGAAAAACCAAACCGAACCCGATCTGAAAAAGTAGCACCGAACCCGAACCGAAATTGATTAAATATCCGAACGGATTCAAAATTTCGGTATTTAAAGAACCGAAACCGAACCCGATCCGAACCGAAATATTTTGGGTACCCGAATGTATCCGAAATAAATTATATACTTAAATATATACATTATTTTTATATATAATATATATTAAAAATATTAAAAATATATAAGATACCTTTAAGTTTTCCAAAATACTCGGAAAATATATGCAAATAGTCAAAAGTAAATGTTTAAAATAGCTAAAGTATACTGAAAACACCAAAATAGTTAAATATCTATTGATTCTTTATCCAAATATTCAAAAAAACCAATTTATATGTTAAATTAAGGTATTTTGACATATATGTTATGAAAATTTATATGTAATATATTATCTTTCTTATAGATTTTGAAAATTTAAAGTATATAATGAATTTTGAAAATTTAAAAACATTTTAAATGGGTTATCCGAACCCGAACCGAACCTGTAAAGATCCGAACCGAACCCGAACCGAAATTTAGAAATATCCGAATGGGGCTGAAATCTTTAACCCCGAAAACCCGAAACCCGAATGGACTGAACCGAAACCCGAATGGGTACCCGAACGCCCAGCCCTATTTTTATTCATTTGATGTGTTCGGAAAAAAAAAGAATTTCTTATTCATTTGAAGGCTAAAGGTATTTCATATTATATTAATACCACACTATAGTATAGATGATGAATTTGTGATACCAAACTTACGGTAAAACTGAAATTTCCCCTAATAAAAACAACTAAGCTGAACATCACGGTCAAACACCGCGGTTCATATAAACATGAAACTTCCCAACTTAACTAATGCTACCAAATCAAGACTACATTCAAAACATAACAACAAAATCGGCCAAGAAACGGCTAGAAAAATAAACCTAATTAATTTACATTATTAGAAATGCATGAAGTTTTTTTTTTGGCTAAAATTTGGTGCTAGAAATGCATGAAGTTTTGGACAGAAAAAACAAGAAATGGATGAAGTTTTACTTGTTTTCATTCGTGTGTGTGTTACTATAAATTATTGTCAATATATCGATAGGAATGAAACAAATAAGGTAAAAGGTTATGGTGACATACAATTAGCTAGGAAATTTATAAATTAAATAGTTTAACCAATACAAAAGTTGTTTATAATTTACAAATACCGAATTCTTTTCATGATGGTAAAGCTAAATCTTCTCAAGAGGAATGGGATAAACTCATAGAAGAAAAAAGCGGAGATCACTGAAAGAGGCGATCATCGTCGCAAGCGACACATGTACGAATAAGGTCGAGTGCGTGATGACTTTAGTCTTGTAATTTGTGTTTTGTGTTTTGTTTCGTGCCTCTTTGTAAGATTCTAGGGGCATCGTTACGAATCATTAAAAACATCATTGATGGATGAGTGAGGTGGGTCAAAATGCCACTTACGAAAGGGAGAGTAAGACTTCACAGAATTATTAATTTGTCAAAAAACAATGAGAAAATCTTGTCGCCTTTTTCTTTATTTTGATAGCAAGTAATTGTTTACGGACCACACTTCCAATTATATGTTTCACCTCTTGATCTTTAGCTTTCATCTAATTGTTTTACGGACCACAGATACATTTTCTATTGGAACGTCTTTTTCGTGTGGTCGATTCCAAAGTCCAGTCCAACGAAAGATGACACCACCTTCATGCCATGGAAAGTTGGAAACACTGATATATGATCATAAAGAAAGAGCATGCATGACTGATGATTAGAATGGACTTTATCTTTTAACAAAAGAATAACAATTATTATTTTTCCAAAAAAATATGATAATAATTTAAAAAAAATAGTGGATACTAAAAAATATTTAAAAAACTTTATTATAATAAATATTATGAAACATTGTTAGTTTGTGACAAGCGCAAATCAATTACCAATTGATCCGTGAGGTACCATGCAAGGTGTTACTCAGTGTCAGAGAAACCCTAACTCGAGTACTATTTTCTTACTTCTTGCGGTGTCTTAACATTAACACCTTATTTGACATCATACAAACCCTAGCGATTAATAAACATCCAAATAATAACACATATAAAACTTCTCGTTCAGGAAAGTTTCACTTAGTATGAAACCGTTCTGTTCGAATATAAATATTTCATATGATTTGCTTCTCGAGCAAATCATAGTCCGTGTCATACATATAACCAGCATGGTCAAGAAGATAACTTGACCAACCCTCGAAGTTTCCAATCATATTGCCTTGATCATCAACGCTAGTTGATGAGACTTCTTGGGACACATCGGACATAAGAAGATCATGACCATACTCAACATTCGTGTCGTGCTCCTCGTTGTGGTGATCATCTCTCCCGATTTTCTCGAGAAAATATGAGAAATCATAACCCTGATCCATATCAAGATCAGAAGTAGCATGTATCTCGTGCTCAGTGTACAACAATGATTGGGAAAAGGGATCCAAGTCAACGAGTGCCTTGGAACTATCTTCTTCATTGGGACTCTGCTCAGGGAAGCCATTGGAAAAGCTCCCATATGGTATTGTAGTAGCACTCAAGATATCTTTGATGGAAGTTGCTTTAGCAGCAACTTTGTTTAAAAGCCTTGATGTAGAGCTCGATTTCTTAATACTTTTCTTGCAACTCAAGGAATCTCCCTTAACTGGTGTCCCATCATTTGTGGTGATCTCGGATACTGTGTTTAAGCCGGAGGAAATAGGAAGAGACATGGAAGGCATTGAAGTCGACCGGGGGTATTGGTCGTCGGGACTAGATGCATCTAGGGAATGCAAGCTCCCAGGCTGCGTAGTCGCGGTGGTGGTGACAGTAGGGTTAGTATTAGAAGCTAGTGGCTTGTGAGTCACGGGGTCAATACCCTGGTCGATCAGACGTTTCTTGAGATGCGTGTTCCAGTAATTCTTGATCTCATTGTCGGTTCTCCTTGGTAAATGTCTTGCTATGACCGACCACCTAAAGACAAGAATAAAGAAAAGAACGAGATGGAAGACCAAAATTAATACTATAATTTTTTTTGAAGCTTTTTTTATGGATAAGTTTGTCAAAAATTGCTAATCAAACACATATTTTGCATCAGAAAATTGTCAAATACATGAGAAAGAAATAAATAGTTGATTTTATTTTGTTAGCGGAGTAAGATTTCATTTTAGAAGCATCGTCAAACTTACTTTCATGTTGTACTTTTTTAATAATATATGGTATATGTATTAGCTGTTGAAATATCAAATAAAGTTTCACATTAAAAGTTTAGACATATACTATTTAATATATAAAAAATTCAATTCTAATTAAGTACTAGATATTTTGGAAAGAACTTCAAAAATCTTTCGCGCATACTTGACTTTTAAATCAAAAGTGGATAATATCAGACAATAAAAGTTGGATACAAACTAAATAAATCCCAACATTGGTTATGTAATAACTTGTGTTTCAGAAATTCTAAATATTGACTTTGTGATCTAAATTCTTGTTAGTGAAATTTGTTTGCCGTAATAAAAAGAGGAAACTAGAATGGTAGTCACTGGAGGGTCTATAAACATATAAACGTCCTTTTTGTTGAAAATAAACGTACTTGTTGCCACGAGCAGCATGGAGCATGATGATTATTTGTTCCTCCTCCGAACTAAACTCGCCTCTTTTGATCTCAGGTTTTAGGTAGTTAGTCCATCGTAGTCTACAACTCTTTCCACACCTTTTCAACCCTATATTAAACACCATATTCTCATCAAAATATTATACAAAAAATACTAAAGTTTCAGTAAAACAAATCCTAAATAAACGTGTAAATTATATACTAACCAGCTTTTTGGGGAATGTCGCGCCAGCCACCTTCTCCATGCTCGTGGATGTAAGAGATGAGTTTCTTGTCTTCCTCGGTGGTCCATGCCCCTTTCTTCAGCCCTTCTCCGACACAACATGGTTTTCTTGACATTTTCTTCGATATATGAACACTAAGGTGTAAAATGTTATAATCTCTTAAATAACACCAAATGAAATACTATGTTGAGAAAATATACTTGAGGAAACTAAAATATGAAAGGAGATTTTCTAAAAAGGTAAGAAAGAAATAGATCTGTTGATGAGAACTCTGATACATCTGAATATAAGACAAATCGAGAAGCCCTCCTGGGTCTTACCCACAGAGCTGCTAGGTGTTTTCATGTTTCTTTTCAAGTAGATTTCGAATTTTGCTTTCTACATATCCTTGGAATATTTGAAATTTATAACACTAGGTTCAGACTAAAGAAGCTTGTGAAGAAGAGAAATGAATTGTGTGATGGTGGTGAGCTACCGAGTTACACTCTATATATATAGATATTTTGGTAAGTGGATTATTAATTACTTAAATATATCAATTTGTTTAAACTAGCTTGCAATTATTTTCTAACAAGACGAATATATGTTTGCAAAATGATGTTGCATATATATTTTACTACATTTAGCTATACATATTTATTTTGAAGTATTTCTAGCACAAAAAGAAGGATTAGCACTATTGACGTGCAAGATTAATGTATGTTTAAATTTTTGGTTTAGATAAAGTATATTAATTAGATATAAAAACATCTGTAACTTAATTTTATTAACACAATTGCCAAAAGAAGAAAATAAATTTGAAAAAAAAAACAGTTGGGTCATGGATACTGTAAAAATAGTGAAGCGGGAAAGTGATAGACATTATTGTTGATCATTGAGAATTGAAGGGCTCCTGTAATACCACTCGTTATTTTCGACGTAGGTCCTATTTGTTTGCCACTTTTGTTGTTGTTCCATTATTGTTCGTCTCTTACCAGTTACCACCTTTCACATACTCTCATTTCCCTTCCTTTTTTTTGCACACTCTCAAATCCATTCTCTAGATTCTCATGATTTCTTAAACAAACATGTAACTTCTTGTTGACTTGATTCTCTTTATTCCTCTTTGGGGTTCATATAGAGCAACATTATCAGTCAGGTTGTAAAACAAAGGTTCTTAGAAAAAAAATAGTATTCAAGTTAGATAACTAAGTTTTGATTTAAATTAAATCACTAGATTATTTAGATAATGATATGCGGAGAAAAGATGCAAGCAAAGGTTTTGAATTGTCTCAAGATTAGAACTTTTTCATTCTCTTTCCTTAATTTCTTTTAGTTTTTTTCTTTTCTTTTTATTGTTAGATCTCCTCTAAAACCTAGCATTGGAGCTGCTCTTAGTTTGGAACCCACCTTAATTTGTGATTGGAATAAAAAAAAACTAATTTGTGATTGGAATAGTTGCAAGGTGTTTTAAGTTCTGTGACTACATATATGTACTAGGTTTTGTTCCTCCTTCCAAATTTTGTCTTGTATTATGATGTTTCATCACACGAATATATAGGTTTACTTTCTATATAACTAGGTGTCTCGTCTGCTTTGGGCACACGTTATATTTCATCAACTCTCGTTATTGACATTGAGCTAGGGGATGTAATCACACCATAAATTTGGAAACCACCCAAGTAGGCCATGACGTGTTTATTGATTCCCCGGGTCATAACCCACTATTCAACTAAAAGCCGACACCAACACCACCATATCATTGGAAGAAAAAAGCTGCACATCTACAATTTAGTAAGGACCAGTTTGGACTGTAGCCTATATAGAGGAATCACTAAGATCCTCGTTCTAGATGATCCTATATATTTTAACCAAGTTGAGAAAATCCCACAATGTTCCTCACTTACTCGTGTTTCATTGTAGTTATTTTGATGTCCCTTGGGCCAATATCATTTGGTGCAGGCATCGTTTTTCCAGATAAGTTTTTCTACTTTTAATTACATATAAGTTCCTTAGCATATGGCTGATCGCTATGAAAAATGCAAACCTTAAGCCTCAACACTCATTTCAGAATGTTCTCCACTGGCTCTTCCAAGCACTGATCTATATTATATGCTTGGAAGCAAAAAAAAAAAGAACAACGGCTCTGGTTAACATTCAAACTCATCGGTCGTAACATGTCCATTACATTTTATTTATGATCTTAGTTTATCTCGCAAACTAAAACTCATTATTATCCTTTCACAATGCTCGCATCGAATCTCACCCAAGCATCTAGATTGCGTTGATCCTTCTCACTTTTCTTGAATTTGTAACTTTTTGCGGTTGTTTGGTGAACTTTTTAGTGACGTTTCTTATTTTTATTTTCCACCCGATACCTCAGTTCTATCTATCTAATATTTTCGACAATTTATTTGTTCCTTGATAGTTCATGCTGTTACTCATGTTCTATTACAGTCGAGAATTCGTATACGAATACTTTTGTTATATTAATCACCACCAACATCACACGAACCTGGTCTTCTTTTTGTTTACCTTTATATCGTGATTAATTAAACACTTCTTCACGTCAAAAACTGTAGTTTCGTTCTCAATGCCACTACTGTTTGACGTAAAACTTAGACTTATTAACGTTATCATATTGCAAATGTCGAAAATTCTGAGTTAAGGATACACTTCACTCTGTTTATTGAGATTTGAGATAATACATGTACACTCACTTCTAAACATCGGCTGGTGTTTATTAATTTATTAGTTTTGGTAGGGAAATTAGTTGATTAGTCTATTGGAATATTACATATAGTATCATCGTATGTACATTTTTTTTTTGAAAGATCATCGTATGTATATTTGATTAAAAGATTGTGTGAAATATGTCTAGTTGAAATGATGATCCATTAGTCACTGAGTTAATAAGATTGAAAAAAGCATAGGAAGAAAATGATCTTTATCCATAATTTCAGCCATATTCTTTTGGGACCATGGCAACATGTAGCGAAAGCCCATACGTGGAAAACAAAATGAAGAAGCTTTTTTTTTAGATTTTACCTTTTTACTTACTGTTTTTTTAAATATATATTTTATTTATATATAAAAAGGAAGACTTATTTTATCAAATATAAAAGGAATGCTTTTTTGATCAAATATAAGAAAGGAATACTTATGTTATTATTTAAAGAAAAAATATATATAATCAAGAGATCACTGTTTTCGGTTGCGCTGTCAACTGTAGTTACAATTTTTTACAATTATTTCTTATGAATATTGCATATCTGTTGCTGAACATAGTCATCGATCGATTGGAATCTCCTTTTGAAATAAAAACAAAAAATGAAAAGCAACGAAGTGATAGAGGTGGGTCGTGGGGGTACTCTCTAATAAGATTCATGTGGTTCTCTATTCTTTGCATCTTCTTTTGCATCGTTTTTTCCTTCTTTTTTTGCATCCTTCATTTTTGGTTAAACATATATATTTGTCATCTAGATTCTCTCTATATATAATGTTTTTCTTTTTGTACAAATAGATTAGATAATGTTTACCTTATTACACCAAAACTCAGGGTGGCCGATGCACGCCATGCCATGTTCAAAGTGAAAAAAAATCGACCAAATTCGAGAATCTATGTATATATTATCATTTCAGCACTTTTCAATTCTAAGTTGTATTTAGCCTAAACTATATTTAAGATAAAAACATCTCTTTATAAGAAGTTGGATGAAATGATTATTATATATTTCGATTTTTGATGATTACAGAATATTTATGTCTCTCTTTACTGTACCTATTATAGTATAATCTTTATTTTCTGATGTATATAGTCCTTGCTATGTGTCGAACACTATCCTAATTGGATCTCTGGGCAATAAAGGAAGCTGACAGTTGATTACCAGATGATGATGTTATTACCTAAGAATGTCTTCAATAATTATTTGGATTGACTTTGGTATACCGTCTCAACCATATTTTTCTATCTAATCATCCCAAAGTTTTAGGTTAATCATTATACTACTCAGATTTGTTTTTTAAAAGAAACTAAATGTTTTCCTGCACCATGTCATGTGCAGTAATTTTTTTTTCAAAATTTAAGTTATATTTAAATAAAGTTTATGAAATATTATAGAATTAATTATTTTTACCAATATTTAAATATAGATTTGATATAGTTACATATTAAATTAAGAAAAAATATTTTTGTTAAAAATATATTGAAGAATATATATGTACATGATTAAATTATAATCGTAGATAGTATTTTCTATCTATTTATATTGTTTAAATATATTAAATCAATCTGTATAAAACTAAAAAATGATATAAAATTGTATAATTATCAAAAATTTAAACTAAATAATATTTATAAAATTTATAGATATATAAGAAACTAATGATTTTATGATTAGAAATCTAAGTTTTCAAAAATTGTAGTAAATTTTGAAAGCTTTAGTAATACATATTGTATAATTATAGAAAATAAAATAAAATAATATTTCAAAATTTGTAATGCTATATACGAATATATTTTATTTTATAGATGATGTATAAGAAATTACCATATTTATTTTTTTTACCAAAAATAAATATCAATATTAAATGTAATGTATGAATTATTACCATATTTTAAAAAATTTACCAGAAATATAAGTCAACATTAAACAAAATAATTCATATCCTATTTTTCGAAAGCCATATCTTCAATTTTAATATTATGTCATATTTCTTTTGTGAAACTGATTATAGAAATGATATGTACCAAAATTACTTTTCAAATAATGTATAGGGGATATTATCACTAAAACAGCATCTAATGTTTGATTCTAACCATTGTTCAGAAGCAATCGACCTAAGGATATGTTTTTCTTCTACTGCAAGGGTTGAAGTCATGAACACTTATAATACCCACAAAATTCATAGCCAAGAAAACAAATGCAGACAACCGCTATACATATTGAACCTCTAAATTATGTGATTGCATATATTTTCTTTTCAAAGTAGGTTGGTTCTTAGCAAAAAAAGGCTACCCTGTTACATGCAAGAGGATTCAGTAACAAGGTAGGCCAGTTTCTTGGTTATACTGGGCTTTTGCCTGGAAATCTTCTCTATGAAGATAAGGATCCATTTAATATGCACTGAAGATTTTAATACAGATATGAGCCACAAATAAATTATTTTACATTATTGTTTAAATAATATATTTTTGTCATCTTTAAATGATATCTTATCTACAAAAAATTGTATGGAAAATTTCTCTTTAGGAAATATAATTTACTTAATTATTATTTGATTATATATATATATATATGTGTGTGTAGTACTTTTTGTAAAAAGAAATAAAATTCGTTTTTACTAAAAGCCCAAAAATTTGGTTTTGATTTTTCTTCTTAAATTAGTTGAAATTTTTAAAAACTATTTTTCCTAAAATTTAGAAAATCCAATTGTTAAAAATTTTGATTGGCAAATTAAATGGGTTTATGATAATAAAAACTAAAAGCTAAATTGGACGAAAAGTAGTTTTTACAAAAACAACAAACAATCATCAAATTAATCGTGATTAACATTAACTATATATTTATAGAGAAACATTTAAAAAATAGTAACCTTAAATTTGTATTAATTAAAAAAAGATTTTACTTAGGTAACACTTAATTAAGATGTCAATTTGCACCATAGAATTAACTGAAAAATTAGTAAGTCAAAAATCCAATTTCTAAAAAAACTTATATTAATCAATACATAAATTTATATGACATGATAAAACTAATATTCGGCGATCCTCATTAATGAGATTTTCTTTAAATTGTTCAAGGTTAATTTATATTGTGATCCAACTGTTTTTTTAAAGTGTAATATTTACTCTTAGTCTATATTACTTGGACATCAATTTAAATCAAAGTTTGCTATATATTATGCCCTATGTATTATATGATTTTGCTATAAATTGAAAAGTAATGATTTTTAAGTGTTTTTTATTAATAAGAAATAGACACCTTGATAAAAATAGCAAAAAAACGCAGCTATTCAAAATTGTTTTTTTAGTAAAAGAAAAAAAATATTTTCGTTTCTCAGGTTTTCCTTGTCTACAATTAAGAGTAATAGTCTTCTTAATAAACTAACATGTTATAGTTTTCATAATTTTATACTGTTCCGCCAAATCCCTAAAAAAAAGATAAATGTAATCTGATTAACAATAATAGTTGCCAAATTAAGTGGGTATATCAAGACATACATGTAAAAATATGTGTCATTATTATGACACATAGACTTCTTTGGCTTCAAGTTAGAGATCAAATTCATGACCTTATTTTTCTGTTATTGTTTTGTAATATCGTAGCTAGAAATTTAGTATGTTTATATATATATATATATATATATATTCACAACTGATAGGGTTTAAACCGCATCAGTTCATTCGAGAACCAATTTGAAAATCAATCCGAGAACCTTATTGTTTGATCTCTCTTTGAAAAATTTGGAACGTATTAAATGCAAAGAAAGCAATAACATTAAAAATTATAGTTGACTATAAACTTAACCGGTTTTGAGTTTTAATATATTGACTAAATAAACTCTTATTACCATTAATGTTGATTTTGAAATTAAAAGTCTCCTATTACCATTTATGTTAATTTAAATTATGATAAATGTGACCATATTAAAATTTTGTTTGACTATAATTTAACCGGATTTGAGTTTTATATAGTGACTAAGGTGCTGATTGTTTGTTTAGTTTTTATTATTAGTTTTTAGTTTTTGGCTTTTGTTTTTAGTTTTTAGATTTTGGTTTTTAATTTTTGGTTTCTGATTCTGCTGTAGATTTGGTTTTTTGAAAAACTTGATTGGTGATTTTAGATTTTGGTTTTTGTTTTTGAAATTAAAATAAATTATTAATAGTAAAATAATTATGAAATCAATAAAAAAAATATCACTATTGTCTTTAAAAGTACAGAAATTAAAGAATAAAAATATTTAAAAATTAAAAAAATAAAATTATTATTAATATAATTTGCATTTAAAAGTATTTAATTTTACATTTACATGAAAAAAATGATATTTAACAATACACAATAATTTAAAATTATAAAACAAATTAAATAAAATGTTTTTATAATTTTAAATATGGTAATATCAATAAGTAAACTTTAAATTACGTCTCTTTCTAGATAACTAATAATTTATAAATATACTATTTTCATCTCAAATTTCTTCCATATATTTATATAAATAAAATGTTATAAAAATACAATATTTAGATTTTAATACTATATAATTTTACACATAAATAGTGCATAATTAATAATTAGTTTTTGCAAAATTGGGTTGCAAATTATTTTTACTAAAAGTTCTTTAAATTAAAATTAAAAAATACTGCAAAGTATATAAAAGAAGAAAATATTTTCACTATATAAGTTATTTTGTAATTTTAGAATTTAATCTTCAATGATAGATAATTGTTTGTTGACTCTTAGTAATATAAAATAGTTACATTTCATCACTAGTCTCTTTTTATTTAATCATCATAAGTTAATACATAAATATAGTAATATTAATATTTCAACAAAAAGAAAAAGGAAATAAATATGACATAAGTCACGTACTGTTGCTGAGGAAAACCCAAAAAACATGGTTTTTGGTTTCTATGAAGAAGTAGGTAGTTATTCTAAAATCTGGTTTCCCTAGTTTTTAGGAAATCTATTTTTTTAAAATCTTGATTGGTAAAAAAGTAGTTTTTACAGAATCAAAAACCAAAAACTAGTTTAAAAACTACAAACAATCAACCTCTAAATAAATTACTATTACAATGAATGTTAGTTTCAAATTTAAAAGTTTTGGTGCTTAAGTTAAGAGGGCAGATCAAGACATATATATAAAAATATGAGCCATTATTATGACACATAGACTTTTTTGGCTTCAAGTCATGAAATTCATAACACTCATTTTCTGTTATCGGTTTTGATATCGTAGGCTTGTAGCTAGAAATATATTAAAAGCTCAATATATGTCTTAGAACTTAACTTGATATAGAAACTCAACTCAATTATAAAGAACTCTCTTTATTAATCTCTCTTAAGGAAACACTCAAAAACCTTAAGCTCTCAAACTCACAATATAAAACTCTTATATTGAATGCAACACTCTTGCATCTCTTATATAGAACTTAATATTCCTAAACTCTTAGGTAATAATATTCCTAATCCTAATACACTTAGGATTGGTGTTGCTTAGACTCTAAGCTAGCTTCATGTTTATCTCCAACATTCTCCCCTTTAAACTTGAAGTTATTTTCTCCTATCTCTTGAACTCCTACAAGGTCCTTCATTTCTTTGAACTTGATTCTTCCTAACGCTTTAGTCAAAATATCTGCCTTTTGTTTTGTTCCTGGCACATGCACGACATCAACTAACTCGTTTTCAATGCATTCTCGAATGAAGTGGTAACGCTTATGAATATGTTTACTGCGACCATGGAAGACCGGATTCTTTGTGAGTGCTATGGCTGATTTATTGTCAAGCCGTATCACAACTCGATCACTAGGCACTCCGATGACTTCTCCCAATAACTCTTGAAGCCATATGGCTTGTTTTGCAGCCTCTGTTGCAGCCATAAACTCCGCTTCACATGATGACAAGGCCACTGTTTCTTGTTTCTGCGAACACCACGTAATTAGACAGTTATTCAAATAAAATAAGTGGCCTGTAGTACTTCTTCCGTCATCCTCGTCAACATTGTGACTAGAATCACTAAACCCTTCGAGTCTCATTGTACTTGCCCTGTTATAGACAAGACCAAGCTCCGTCGTTCCTTTAAGATACCGTAGTACTGCTTTTAAAGCTACTCCATGCGAGACTTTTGGACAATGCATGTAACGACTGAGTAAACCGACAGAAAAAGCTAGGTCCGGTCTCGTGTGGAGTAGGTAGCGCAAGCACCCAATTTTACGTCTGTAATCACGTTCATCAATGCCTTCTTCTTCCTCTGATTTTGACAATTTCAGACCAAACTCCATTGGTGTTTGTATAGCATTGCAGTCATCCATGCCGGCTTCGGTGAGAATCTTCCTCGCGTATCGACCTTGGTGTAAGGTTATCCTTCCTTTCTCTTGTTTAACTTCAATCCCAAGGTAGTAGGTTAATAACCCGAGATCACTCATCTCGAAGTTTCTTGACATCTCACTCTTAAACTCGTATATCATAGTCTGCTTCGAACCTGTAACCAATAAGTCGTCAACGTATACGGCGACTAATAACAACTGATCCTCCACCTCCTTGCGATACAGTGCTGGTTCCTTAGCGCATCGCTTGAACTTTAGCTTTTCTAAAACTTTATTTAGCTTCTCATTCCATACTCTCGGAGCTTGTCGTAATCCATACAAAGCTTTGTTAAGCTTATAGACTTTATCTTCCTTTCCCTCTACTTCGAACCCTTCCGGTTGCTTAACATACACAACTTCTTTCAAGTCGCCATGTAGAAACGCGGTCTTGACATCTAAGTGATGAATCTCCCATTCTTTTGATGCGGCTAGTGCTACGAGAAATCTCACAGTCTCTATGCGTACCACTGGTGCAAACACCTCCTCAAAATCGATGCCATGACGTTGAATATACCCTTTGGCTACTAGTCTTGATTTATACTTGTTGATGCTTCCGTCTGCGTTCCTTTTTATCTTAAAAATCCACTTTAGACCTATCGCTTTTGCTCCTGGTGGTAAATCAACAAGATCCCATGTCTTATTTTTCACTATTGAGTTTATTTCTTCCTCGCAAGCTAGGCGCCAAACCTTCTCCTCCATCGCAGATTTGAAATCCCATGGCTCTTCATTTAGTAATAGCAGTAGTCTTTCTCCCTCGACCTCTGCAAGATAAACATAGTCATCAAGATACGCAGGTTTGGTTCTGATTCTCGTTGATCTCCGTGCTTGAAACTCCTCTGTTTCATCGTCTTCTTCTGCTTCCTCTGCTTCCTCTGTTTCCTCTGCTTCCTCTGCTTCTTGTTCTGAAACATTATCTTCTTTCTCGAATGTGGCTTCTTTATCTTCGTTGTTAGTTTCCTCAAGACCTTGATTTCCGTGTTTTCCAAACACGATTTTGAATGCTCCAGATGCCTCTGTCTCATCTCGTTTTGATTGATTCCATGGCCAAGCTTTTTCTTCTTCGAACACAACATCTCTGCTAATGACTATTTTCTGATGTGTCGGGTTAAATAGTCGATATGCCTTGGAGCCTGGCTCGGTTCCTAGGTGCACAAGAGTACGAGACCTACTATCAAGCTTTCTCAAATTCGTAGCCTCAATCTTAGTATGTGCGATACATCCAAACACTCGGAGATGCTTGATGTTTGGCTTTCTTCCTTTAAACGCTTCATATGGTGTCTGTGAACTCAGAGTCTTAGTTGCAATCCTATTTATAAGATAGGTCGAGTGTCGTACTGCCTCACCCCATAAGTAAGTTGGTACTCCCATATGTGCCATTATGCTTCTTGTCATCTCTAATAACGTTCTGTTTCGTCTCTCGACAACTCCGTTTTGCTGCGGAGTGTATGGAGCAGTCAAGTGTCGCTGCATTCCTTCCTTTTCACAGAAGTCACGAAATTCTGTGCTTGTAAACTCTCCTCCTCGGTCAGTTCTCAACGTCTTGATGGTCATATTTGTTTCTGTTTCAACGATTTGTTTAAACACTTTAAATTTTTCGAATGCCTCTGATTTTTCTTTCAGCAGTATAGACCACATGTATCTTGAGCAATCATCGATGAGTACAAATATATATCTGTTCTTCCCTGCAGTGGATGGTGTTATTGGCCCGCATAGGTCACCATGTACTAGCTCTAGTACTTGGGTTGCACGATAACTTGTTGAACTTGGAAACGGTTGTTTTATTTGTTTAGCTCGTAAGCATGAACTACACACTTCTTTCTCGACTTTAAACTCTGGGAGGCCTGTTACAAGTTGCTTATTCACCATCTTTTTCAACGCATCTACTCCAAGATGTCCAAGACGTGCGTGCCACCTTGAATGTTCGCATTGAACCTGTGTTTGTAAACATTTGGTTTCTTCAATATCCATCATCACCTTGTACAGCCTATTTTTCGATCGGGGTGCTTTTACAATCAAGTTTCCCTCTCTGTCGTGCAAGGTAAGGTAATCTTCTCTCATTCTCACATCACATCCCGACTCTGTTGCTTGCCCGAGGCTTATGATATTGCTCCTTAGATCTGGAATAAAATAGACGTTTGCAAGTATCTTCTTCTTCCCGTCTTCACTCACAAACATAATGGATCCTTTTCCTTTAATATCTATCCTCGAATCATCTCCAAAACGAACCTTTCCGGTGACTGTATCATCCAATGAGTTGAAGTATCTCAGATTTCCTGTCATATGGTTGCTCGCTCCGTTGTCTAAGTACCAAACTCTATCGTTATCTGTGTGAGATTCGAACTCCTTTGGTGTTACGTTTCGTTCGTTAAGGTAAACGATTTCGTGCATCATAAGTTTCTCTGCTTCTTGTGTTTCATCACCATCTTTACTCTCTGTTGCCTCTTGTAGTTTAAGTAATCTGTCGGGGCAAGTGGCTGCAAAGTGACCCAACTTATCACATCTGAAACATGTGATCTTGGATGTGTCTCGATTATCCCAATATGATCTTCCATTATCCCATGACGATCTACCACGTCCTCTTCCTCTGTTGTTACGACCACCCCGTCCACGTCCTCCATAGTAATCTCTGTTTTGTGACTCTGTGTTTGAGTACATAAGTTTGCTCTGGTTCTCAGTTGTGTCTTCTTCTTCTTCCTCACTGACACGCTTCTCATACGTTTTCAAACGACCGATAACATCTTCAAACGTTGCAGTCTTTAGATCGAGATTTTGCTCCATAGACGCAACCATATATATCCACTTCTTTCTTGGAAGGCTTCCAAGTAGTTTCTTGACGAGTTTATACTCTTCAATGGTCTCTCCCAACGCAGTTGCCTTTGAAGTTATCTCAGTTATCTTACCAACAAAGTCATCTATCTTCTCTGTTTCCTTCATCTTTATCCGATCAAACTCTAACATTAAAGTATGAAGTCGTGCTTCTCGCACCCTCTCTGCTCCAACATTACGCGTCTTTATTGCTTCCCACACTTTCTTTGCTGAGCCTAAGTGTCCAACTTGTAAGATCATAGTTTCTGCAATTGATTGAAAAATAAGTGCTGTAGCCATATTATTTTTCTTTTTATCAGTTGATTCTTCTTCCACGATCTCCCATACTTCGTGAACACCGAGCACAACCTTCATCTGTATTGACCACACGGTGTAATTCATAGTGGTCAACATCGGACACCGTATTGAGGAAGGACCTCCTTCCTTCTTTGCAAGAACAATGTCTCACATCTTCTTCTCAATTTAGTTTTAGCTCTGATACCAAATAAAAGCTCAATATATGTCTTAGAACTTAACTTGATATAGAAACTCAACTCAATTATAGAGAACTCTCTTTATTAATCTCTCTTAAGGAAACACTCAAAAACCTTAAGCTCTCAAACTCACAATATAAAACTCTTATATTGAATGCAACACTCTTGCATCTCTTATATAGAACTTAATATTCCTAAACTCTTAGGTAATAATATTCCTAATCCTAATACACTTAGGATTGGTGTTGCTTAGACTCTAAGCTAGCTTCATGTTTATCTCCAACATATATATATATATATATTCACAACTGTTAGGGTTTAGACCGCATCAATTCAGTCCGAGAATCAATTTGAAAACCAATCCTAGAAATCCTTATTGCTCGATCCCTCTTTGAAAATTTTGGAAAGTATTAAATGCAAGAAAATAAAATATAGGCAATAACATTAAAAATTATATTTGACTATAAACTTAACCGGATTTGAGTTTTATATTTGACCAAATAAACTCATGTTACCATTAATGTTGATTTCAATTATCATAAATATGACCATACTAAAAATTTATTTGACTATAAATTAACCGGATTTGAGTGTTATATAGTGACTAAATAAATTTCTATTATCATTAATGTTAATTTCAAAATTAAAAGTTTTGATGCTTAAGTTAATGAATTTCATTTTAAATTCAGTATGGACCTCTTTTTGAATACATCAATATAATCGTTTATATATGAAAAACAAAATCAAGACCAGCCTGTTTAAACCAATAACGAACAGAAACCGTCTCAAGAAGTTGTTATAGCATCAGTTTATGCTTGAGATGAAATGAATGAGACCAAAGGTTGAAGTTTATAAAAAAAATAGTGATTTTTTATCGATTTTACATTGCATATGATTAATATAGGAAATGTACTTAACTACAAAGACGGTTGTCAACAAATGAAACAAACTGAGATTCTAGTCAACGGAATTAAATTCAATTTCATACAGTGACGATCAAGAATATGAATATATGTTTCGGTTTCGCAGTGAAATTTCGTTCCCAAATTCGGCCAATATTAATGAGTACATATATAACCGGAATTAGTGTCATATTTAGCTTCATATTTACTAATTTGAAATATTCATACGGCAACCAAGCCTTGTCATGCAACTATTGTGCTGTTGACAATACCTTTAAGATCTTTGAAAATTATTTTATGGCAATCAATACCATAATTTCCATATTTCTTGATTTATTTCATTGATAGATGGATATTGACGTTGCAAATGATCTCGAGTATACATTGAATTATCATTGATTATTTGATACAAGTTAACATAAAATGATCCAAAAGTAACACAACAAAAGCAACACTCGGTTTTGATATCATCTTCACTAAGATCACATAATAAAAACCGATTTTGATATAGTGTGATATCGAGTATACATGTAAACAACATTTGAGTATACTAAGAATGATATAATATATGTCAACCGGTTTTTTTTTTTTTTTTGAAACACAAACTTACTTTCATTCATACTTAATCTTCTGCAATACAATAGAAAGAGGGAATTATCCATCCTCTTTGATAGTAAACATAAACTAGAACAGATAAATTAACTAAGCAGGATAGGTCTTCAATCGAAGATGACAGCGAATTCAAAACGAAGTTTGAATGCGTCGAAAAAGCTTTCACGACAAAGTCGTACAGCATGAAAATAGTCACATGTGACGTTAAGGTCCAGAACTCATCAACGAGAACCACCGAAGTGATTTCGATTGCATCTTCAGGTCCCGTGGAGACCGCTATACAAGAATACAAACCGATGAGGAAACTGAAGCAGACACTCGGCATTGTTGCCAAGAAAACATCTCTTTCCATGGAAAAAGAATATGGTGACGAGATTTTCTCTCCAAATGAGGAAGAAACTCGAAATAGGACTGATCCCAATGAACCCATCGGTAAAAGCTTCACACAAGCAGAATACAATATTATTTGCACAAAAAGGAGTCCGGTGAATCCACCAGAAAACCTTAGCATCCTATGCAAAACCTCACTCAAATAATCTCTGCTCACTAACTTAAGCTCTAACAGTTTTCGGTACAGATCTGAAGCCTTGGTCAACAGTGGAACCCCACTTACACATGGCTGTAAAGTACCAAGATCCAAAAGAGAGGAGAGCAGTTGCAATATGGAACGACGACCGAGCACTAGGAGCGGCGGAGGCTGTATGGATGGTGGACGGATTGGTCGGAGAGACATTGATCTGGAGAAGCTGCGGCATGGATGTGGAGCACATGGTTTGAAGCTGATAAGCACGGCGGAGCGGTGGGGAACCCCCCAGAAAGTCACAGAGTCGGTGGTCAAGGCTCTGAAACGGAAACACGAACCTCCTCTTCTCACGGGGAGAGACAGTCTCAAAAGAGATTCGTCGTCGCGAGGGCCACCGAGGAGGGAGACGTCGAAGGATAGCGCAATAGAACGAGCAGACGATGGTGGGGAACAAGAGCTGAACAAGAGATCCCGACGCCGGCAGCCATAGGCCTCACCGGCGTCGAGGAAGATGGTGGTTGACGGCGCCTCGATTCTCGAACCCGAGAGAGAAAATTAGGGCGAACTCTCAACTCACCTTCAACCGGTTTAAAATGATATAAAACATGTTACCAAATAGCCAGTTACTTCCTTCATCTACATTGAGAGTGCATGTTACCAAAACATACTATTAAAACACTATGATAGGCTACAATTATTAAATAATGGCAAGTAATGTAATAAGTCCAATAAAGAGAAGGTTTTTAGTTAAAGGGAGTGAAAATGATTATGGTGTTGTTACATAAGAAATTACATTCTTGTTAATAACACATGGACATAAAATTAGTCTCTAAAAATGATCTTATTTTAATATTAAGGGGATGTAAACCTTTTTAATAATCTATACAGACTTTAACACACCAAACTATAAGGTGAAAAAGTTTTCTTACTTTCTTTCATGACAGACGACAGTAAATCAGTGGACATGAGACTCTTAGCTATCTTCAGTAATTCCAGAAAGGTTCAAGATCAACCAGTCCAGTGGAGAAAGATGGGTCTTCTTGAGCATTGAGTCGTCTCTTACCATATTCAAAATCCGACGAAGTATCATTCATGTCAGTAGAAACTGCGGTTTCTTGTGATACACTCATCGCTTTGAGACTCTGCCTTGTGTTATTATCAATCATAGCCTGTAGAGCCGAACGCTCTTGAGCGAGCATCGAGCTCTGGTAGAGTGGAAGCCTGTGGAAAATGTCGGCTTGGGTCGAGTTGAAAACAGGACTGCTAAAGCAGTTGAATGTGTTTCCTTGGAGTTGATCAGTTTGGTTGGAGAAGCAGGGCACGTAAACCGGTTCTGTTTTGGTTTTATCATTGTAACTCGAATCATCGGTTAAATGGGACAAAGGAGAAGGATTAAAACCGGTTCCGAGTGAACCAATCCGGATTAGACTTGAAATAGGGATCTTCTTCCCTCCAGCAGTCTTCTGGAACACTCTGCATATCACCCATTCTTTCTGAAAACTCCAACAAAAGTTATTAAACCAAAGAAACAGAGCAGAAAAACAGAGCAGAAACAGAGCTTTATATTGAAGAAAAAAACCTTTGCGGTTTTAGGTAAATTATGGGGAG
The DNA here is from genome assembly GCF_000801105.2 of Raphanus sativus. NCBI lineage: Eukaryota > Viridiplantae > Streptophyta > Magnoliopsida > Brassicales > Brassicaceae > Raphanus > Raphanus sativus. Next base: position 13,192,571 of record NC_079516.1, read on the forward strand.
AGAGTTTGCCTTCAAGCCTATACTCATGCATCACCCAATTGGTTTTCTGACCTTTAGGAGCTCTTCCTCTATAGAATACCAGTGTTTTCTTCATCCCAACAAGGGTTTTACCCCGGTAAATCTCCTTATCCTTCCCTGTCGCCTTCCAATAACCGGCTTCAGTAGCCCGGTTAGTCCTCAAACCGGTTGGATACTTTTTGTCCCTCACACAGAAGAAGTACCATTCTTTCTCACCCATTTTTGCCATCCCTGTAAAAATATTGGTTAGAAACCCTAAAAACATAGATATATCATCAATCAACCCCCACCATTAGGTTTCAAGAAGATAAAGAAAAGACCAGTTTTGATCTAGACAATGAATGTTAAGAACTTGAGATCATGATGATCTTTGGAAACATACAAGGTAACTCCCATGGCTCAGACTTATTGAAGTCAACTTCACCAATAGCCTTAGCTGAGAAGCTGATGTCAAGAACCTTCTTGTGGAGGTATTGAGTTATGAGTTCTTCATCTGTTGGATGAAATCTGAACCCTGGAGGAAGATCCATCTGCTCTTCTTCCTTCTGAAACCCACAAAAGGTCTCCATCTTTTCTCCCTCCCCGGCCCAAGAAACCTTAAACGCTAAAAACTGAGTGGATAACTAACATGGTTTATATATTTGATCTTGAACGGTGTTGTTTTGAGAGATGGATTCAGAGAACACTATCTGAATATATTTATAGGAGAAAGAAGAACAGGGAAGTTGGGGAGAAAGGTTAATTAGGAAGATGAAGTGAAAAACATAAAGGAAAGAGGCTAAATCAAACAAACTATAAAGGATTGGAGAAAAACAAAATTGTAATATTTTATCTTCTTAATTATAAGAAACGAATTTTTTTATAGAGTTTGTAAAAGGAAAATATCTCCCCCATAGTTGTGTGCGAGTGTGAGAGGAGAAAGATACGTAATGTGTAACGCAACTTGAGTAGGTTGTTTTAGCACTTGCCACTTTTAAAGAAAAATAAAAAACTTTTCTATATGTTTAATATCTTTAAAAATTAATTAAGTTCGATAATATATTACTTGACTTAATAAGAAATAAGAAACTAGTTTTGGATCGTTATAGAAGCTAGGGCTGGGCAAATAAACCGAACCCGAAAATCCGAACCGAATCCGACCCGATAAAAATGAATCCGAACCGATCCGAACCCGACATAAAAATCGGATCTTGTTTTATGGTATTTCGGGTTATGGGTATTATCCGAACCGAACCTGAATGTAATGGATATCCGATAGAACCCGAAACATTCAAAACTCCAAAAGATCTTATGCCAAACATGATCTAATTTCCTAATATGTATTCAAAATACATTGATAGATATTGAAAATTTAACATACTTATCTATTATACGAAGGTTGGTGGTTCTATTACGTGTAGGTTGATGGTTAAAGGTGGCTGTTGAATTTTGAAATATTTAGATTTAGATTTTGTTTTCATTAAATAATGTTTCTCATATCTCATGAGAACGTGGTTTTCATTTTATGCTTTCATTTATTTGGTTTTCTTTTTATCAATAAATATGTTTCTTTTTTATTTGATTTTGAATGATCATAGTTGATGTTCTTTTCTTATTTTTCAATCGTTTTTACTTATGTTCTGGTTACAAAACATTACAAATTAGGTATTTTCAAACCCGAAGAACCGAATTTTCATATGTTTTGGTTACAAATTAGGTATAAATTAGATATTTTTAAACCGAAGAATCGATTGGGACCCGAACCCGAAAGTACATTGGGTTGTGTCGGTTCTTTGAAGATTTACTAACCCCGATCCGAATCCGATAGAACCTGAACCGGTCCTGAACCGAATTTTTAAATAATTCGAATGGGGTTGATTTTGATAAACCCAAAAAACTGAAACCCGATTGAATAAAACCGAAACCCGATTGGGACCCCGAATGCCCATCCTAATAGGAGCTAAAAATAAAAAAGATATTTGCAAAACTAACAAGAGAACAGATAATTACGATTCTTTGAATCTAACGCATTTAGCATAGTTACTATAATTGTAATGAAGAATACAATGAATGATCTATATCCTTATTACGTCAGTTCAGTAATACAATGAATAAAGACAATGTTTTCGAGAATAAGTTGCAAAGAAATAACTCTGTAGTATATGGACATATACTATTGACTATTTATGGTGGAAAGAATGAAAATTTCTTTTAACATTCATATATACTAATAAACTATAGCAGAATACAGACACTATAACTATTATTTGAACATTTGAAAATAAATAAATTACCTTGTAAGACTTCTCTTATCATTAATTTGTATATTTTATATATCAAGCAACAATAGTCCAGCTATTACAAGAAAGTAACAATAGTCCAACCACTTTTGAGATGAAATAGTTTACTTTAATTAAAGAAATAGGTGCATGCTAGCAAATTAAAATAATAAATGGTTGATGTTTCATTAGTTTTATTTAATATGCATATAGTAATATTTAACACACAAAATGGTAATAATATCTAATTTTTATAGTTTTAATTTTTGGAATTCTCTTTCAAAGAAGAATCAACCAGGCATGATTGACAAAATGATGTTTGATTTGATGTCTCTGCTGATACCCTTATAATATCTTTAGTCTTGTTACTTTATTCGTCAAAATTTGCAATCTTTTATTACAAATAGAAGAACTAGGCCTGCGATTTTTGTCCGAACCGAATGGACCGAACCGGACCGAACCGGTTTTTTCGGTTTTCGGTTCGGGTCGGTTTTCAATTCGGTTCAATTCGGTATGGGTTTGAAAATTAATTCGGTTAGCGGTTCGGTTCGGTTCGGTTTTCAATTTTTTTTAAAAAAATAAAAATTGTAAAAACCGAAAATAAACCGAAATAAACTGAAAATAACCGAAAAACCGAACCGAAAATAACCGCATTAGCCAAAAATAACCGAATTAAACCGAATTAACCGAATTTAACCACAAATATCCGATTATTTTGAAAAAATCATACCAAAATTAACCGAAAATTTAAAAATTCGGTTATTTTCGGAATTAAAATTGAAAACCGAAAAAAACCGATAACCGAACCGAACCGAACCGAAATTTTATTCGGTTTATTTCGGAATTTTTTTTTTAAAACTTCGGTTAACCGAAAACCGACGGTTCGGTTCGGTTCGGTTTCGGAAAACCGAAGTCGCAGGCCTAAGAAGAACCACTTAGAAAAGGTCAAAGGAGTTTATGTATAAGAACATCTTCGTCCATATTCCATAATTTACTCCATTTATACAGTAAATGGAGTAGAAAATTGAATGGTGAACCAAAAATAAAAACATTATTCTATACATAGAGTAAGAGCATCTCCATCTCTACTCCATAATTTACTCCATTTATACAGTAAATAGAGTAGAAAATTGAGTAGTGAACAAAAAATAAAAGCATTACTCTATAAATGGAGTAATGCTTTTATTTTTTGGTCACTACTCAATTTATCATTCTATTTACTCTATAAATAAAATAAATTGTAGAGTGGGAATGAAGATGTTCTAATGCTTTTATTTTTTGCTCACTACTCAATTTTTCATCCCATTTACTCTATAGATGAAATAAATTATAGAGTAGAAATGGAAATGACTAATATTCTTTTTAAACAGTTATTTTGTATACTGTTCTGAAGAGCGAAGTGCGTTCGGTGTATTAATAACACACTTTGATTTAGGAATATGTGTTGGATTGGACACTTGAAGTGGATGTTCGCCTAGAATCGCATTATTTATTTTGTTTTTAATCGTGTGTTATATGGTGGGAAACATCTGGAGTTATCCTACTCAACTTCAGTTTGATATATGTTTTTTCTTTAAACAGATATATAATTTTGAAAAAAAAATCTGCCAATAACAAGCTTACGATACATCTCATTTTTGTTAAACACAAATATCAGGATGAATGGTTCGAAATCTTATATTGTTGCAATTTATTTTTATTGAACACACGTTTTATTTGTATGGATTCAAATATGAATACTCATATAAAACTTTGCTTTTGATCTTAAATCGAGATTAAAAAATTATTATATAATTTTAATTCAAACCATATGATTATCCATGCATTTAAGTTATGTACTTGCATAAACAGAATATGCATCAGTTATAAAAAAATACGTATGGTCTCTGGTATTGTATTTGCTTTAAGTCTTTCATATTTAATTTAATTAGTAGACAATTGCATCTGTTGGGACACTTTTTAGGCTATGATAGAAAAAACCAGAGAAATGAACCATGATATAGGCACATATAATATTGAATGTGGGCTGATAAAGGCGCATTCTAGTTGAAATACAAATCTGTATATGCACGTGACTCAACAGAATTGGATCAAACGCCTAGTTGAAAACCTGGTAGGTAATGCACTAATGTTTCCACCGTTTAAGTTATTACTGGATTAGTAGCCAGGTTTGTTCGGATCAACTTTGTTAACAAAATAGGTTCGCAACTCGAGCATTATTTTTGGCACGATGATTGATTGGACTAATCTTGGTCTGTTAATCAATGTTTGCGGTATCAAGGCTTATTAATCGCGTAATACAGTTATCGGGCCTGTACCCTATCAAATATTGGGCTACAAATAACGGGCTTCGATCGAATTAAAATTCAGTAACTCTTTCCACTCAAAGGGCCGTAAGCATAGTCAAGAGCTTGTTTCATCTTTTTTGTTCAAATTTTAATTGTCTCTGATGTGTTATTATGGTTGTTTTTTTTTCATATATATAATGCTCCTAAATGTGATGTTTCACAAAGTACCATGGCTTTCTATAGGGGGAAGAGGGTAAACTATGAAGTTTCAGCTGCACCATTGCTACTATAGGCGGAATCATCAAAAACATAATGGAATTTTCATAACATTTTGAATATTAGCAGAAAAATAAAATCATACTTTTGTTCTTGAAATCTGGATATTGGATTAAGATCCATATCAATCAACTATCAAAAGCAGGGCATCAATTTTATGGATAATTCAAAGGCTTTACCTCAGCATCAAGATTGTAATCACATATGCTGTTACACATCAGATCTGATGATTTATTTGAATTCCATCATTGGTAAAAGCCTTCTTAACAATTTCAAATCAAATCAAAACAACTCTAAGTATTGTAGATACCAAAAAGAGATTTTTGAAAACTGCAAAGTAAAGAGGGTGATTGTTTATGCATCAGAGAGATTCCCATTATAGACTATAGTCAACACAGATAATTTCTGATGTCCCTGTCTGTTTAATCGTCACTTGCAAACAACACAATCCCAATTCACAAAAAATAAAAGAACCAAGAACACAAAAATTTGTTTTGTAAAAGAGATTTGGTATAAGGTAGCAATCACAAAGATGTAAGAGAACTTTCAAGAACCATAGTATTCTAAACATATAAGCAAGAAGCTGAACAAGAATATGAAACCGAAAAGAAAAAAAAATATACGATTGTGTTGATGGAATAAAATTTAGGACTTTCACCGTTTTATAATCAGAGACAGACTCTGGAAGTTAGGGCTTTGGAGGGGGGACTGAGATATTAGAATATTAATGGTAATATACCAGTGTTAACAACAGTGGGCATGTAGCTCAGATGGTAGAGCGCTCGCTTAGCATGCGAGAGGCACGGGGATCGATACCCCGCTTGTCCAATACTTTTTTGCCCTCATTTTTTTGTCACAAAATCTTTTTCTTGCACAAATAAGGCCCGTTTATCTGGCCATTCTGAGTATTATTAGCCCATCCTGTGAATTGAGTGTACGTGTTTATTTGGGCTAGCTCATAATAAGGCTCGTTTATCATCATATTTATATAGGAAATTTCTTATATGAAGTACTCACTTTTTCTGCTTTGTTTTCTTTTAACAATACTTATCTTCCAACTGATTATTCGAATTCTTAGAAAATAGTAGTTTCTTTTTGTCGAATACCATACACTAATAAAATCATAAGCTTGAATAAAATTTTAAGTACATAAGGCGTATTTTCATGTGTTTATTGTAAGAAAACAAAAATCTCAGAAACCTATAAAACCCCCCAATTAAGTTAATTGAAGAATATTATGCAAATGATAAATGTATTTATAATAACACTTCTAAAATGGTTAGTTCTGCATAATTATTTAAATATAAATCAGTTGAACAAATATCAAATTAAATTATTTGAAAAAAGATTCAATATCAACTGCGTATATATAATGTTTTGAGAATATATATATTTGTGATCTAATATTCTACGAAATGGTCTCCAGACCAATCTAATTGGATAGGTAGAATATTATTTAAACATAAATCGATAATTGGCTAACATATTTTTATTACTAGAAAAAGCGAAGCAGACATTTTAGTCACCACTACCACTCACCAGGCAAATCAGTGTATTATAATCGAAAGTAACATCAGCAAAATAGCATTTTTATATTTTTATATCCTGAGAGTAACTAAATCAGAGAGCAAAAGCAAGACTAAACTTAGGGTTTGTGCCTCTCTGCATAAATAAAGTTTTTTTTTTTTGAAAAATGCATAAAGAAAGTTTGACCAAAGAAAGACTTCAATTCCAATATTCAATAACACCTCCTAAATCATCAAAGGGATATGACTCAATTCATCTGTCTCTAGTTATCATCGATCTTATTGTTCTGTTCATTTCATCTCTTTTTCTTCTGAAAGTTCCTTTTTATTTATATCACAGATTTTCTTGGTTGCTTTCTGATTCTCGAGGTCTTTGAAGCGAATCTTGACAGATTTAGAAAAGGGGTTTTGTTTGGTATCTTTTTTTTCCTCGATTTTTCATTATTTTCCTAGGGAAGTTATCACTTTGACTTTTGTGTGGACATCTGATCTTGTCTTTAGATCTCTCACTTGTTATATAGACCCAATTTCTTGGTTTTGATTTGTATCCAAGTGAATTCGTTTCTTTTTTCTCTAAAGAAACTAAATTTTTATCCTATAAAATTGTTCAGATTTAGGGTTTCATACAGATTCAAAAATCATGGCAGGAAGATGGTGAGAGGGAAGATCGAGATCAAGAGAATCGAAAACCTAACGAGCAGGCAAGTAACCTTCTCCAAGCGTAGGAAAGGTCTCCTTAAGAAGGCTCACGAGCTTTCAGTTCTATGCGATGCTCAAGTTGCAGCCGTTGTCTTTTCTCAGAAAGGCAAACTATACGAATACGCTAGCTCCGAGTAAGTAACCTAACATTTCTATAACTTTTAATCCAATTAATACGGCATTTATACATATTTACAGTCTACTCTTTAGTCTATATAGATGAATCTATTGATTTATTTATTTATGTATCGCACAATAGATCTCTAGCTAATTGCAGCTGCTGAGATTAACTTCTCGACAAATCATGCCTTCTTACAGTTTTTGTTTGTCATTTATTTACTCACTAGTACCACGAAGTTTATATTTAAATGAATTCAAACCTAATCACAGTTCTTCTTCAAGCACGAGAAATCAATTTAGGACCAAGTTTTCTTGAACTTTGAACCTAGTATGCCTTGAAACTCATGCTGAAACCACTTGACATGTTTATAATTATATTGAAACATCCTGGTGTTCATGCCATACTGTTAGAGTACAATCCGACCAATTTAAAAATCCTCCATGATGTTTGAGAGAAGATTTTGTGGATTTTTGCTAGGGTCTCAAACTCTAGCCCTCGATAGTTTCCATGACTCTTAAATGTGTTGATATCTTCGACGTCATAATCATGTGAAACCATATATTGATAGTCACTTGGTGAACTGTACAAATTTTCTCTCTTTTTTTGTACAAATCATCTCTTCCCATTATTTTGTTAGCGAATAGTGGGTTTAGATAATTAACCAACCAAAACTTTTGAAACAAGAGTTCATGTTTCATTCACAATTTCGAGTATACCAAGTTTGACCATTTAAAGCAAATCGTTGGTACGTAATGGAAAGGCGTGCGCATCCTAGCTTTATAGTAATGCTTTTGCCATTGAGTTTGTAAAGATAGGAAACCAAGTTACACAAATTAAAAGGTATATATTACTAACACATTGATTTCTATATGTTCAGCTATCTAGCTCTTCTCCTTTAGTAGGTGGAAGGACATATCGAAAACCTTACAATGTGTATTATTCACCCTTCGAAAATGATTCATAGTTTTTTTAAGTATACTATTCCTGAGATAGGCCAAGCCTGTCGACAACATGTATCTAATCTAGGCTCGGAAAGATAAACATACAGTCCATGAATTTTGCATATGTGTGAATGTTCTTGTTGGTCATGATAACATTTTCGGGAAATAATAATTGTATCCTTAGAAATAGTACAATGATGATTGATGAAGTGATCTTGAAAATGATTTCAGCATGAAGAAGATGATGGAACGATGTGAGATACATAGAAGGGAATATTTTCATGCAGAGAGATTCCAAAAAGAGCAGCAGGTGCAGGATCTCAAGAATGAAATCACGATTATGGTGAACTCGATTGAACTTCTTCAACGTCATTGCCGGTTAGTTTCTGATATTTCTATATCTATTGTATACATATAGTGCAATATATGATTGTATATAAACGCTCATGAAGGAGATAATATGCATCTTAGGAGGCTGATGGGGCAAGATTTAGATTCTTGTTCTTTGGAGGAGCTCAAAGAGATAACTATTCAAATTGAGAAAAGCCTTACTATTGTTAGATCAAGGAAGGTAAACTTAATTAATGAATACATAGTACTTGATTTTGAAATCTTTACGTGTTTATCAAATGTGTTTAGCAATAATGGTCTTATAATTAGGGTCTTCTAGAGGATTTTTCTGATTACACATGTTCTATGAGACTTCTGAGTCTAAATGATTAGCTATCAAGCAAGAATGTGCAAATGCTTATTCCGGATTCTACGATTTTGGCAGGCTACGTTAAATGAGGAAGAGGTGCGGAAACTAAAAGCAGAGGTAATTTTAATTTATTGCTTTAGTTGGTTCTTTAGGGCATATAATAAATAATCTTCATTGTGATTCTTTTGGTTTGATTTCATTAGATTGCAGGAAAAAGAGAGCTGTTGAACGAGAGAACTAGGCTGCACCAAATGGTATGCGCACATGCATACATATACAATACAAGGATGTATTTGCATGTATTCATTCATGCACACCCTACACTTATTTAATCTTGAACTTAGTCTTTGCTATCAATATATCTAACTAGTACATTCATGCACACCCTACACTTATTGTGGCAACTCTGAAGCGAAGTTTTCATGATTTATTTATCTACCTCTCGAGCAGAAAATACAATGACGGATTCATTAGCTAAGGTTGTTTAGAACGTTCCATAAAATTTTTTTTTTGGTTGACGGTTATATTTCGATCTAGTTAGATCATCTCTAATTCAATAATATAATAATTTTTTGATGTTAAATAACAGAATCAGTTAGCGCTTTGTCTCTTTATTCTTTAAAGAACAAAAACATCATCCAGCTAGACATTATGGTGGATTAACTTTTGACATCCATGACTTAACTCTCATGAAAAATCTTGTGGTGGATTAATAGTGCTTTTGACTGAAATCTAACTTGAGGAAATATGAAAATCGTCTGTAAAAAACTAGCATTTCATGAACTTTTTGTTTGTTTTTCTCTAATTATTGAGTTTCTTTTGTTTAGGAAACTAAATTGTTATCATTTCAGTTTGAAGAAAAGCCCTTGTGGACGCAGTCGAGGAACCTAGAGAGTGAGAAGAATGCATCTTCCTCTGCCAGTGAAAACATGCACATATCCAATGTCGAAACTGATTTGTTCATCGGATTGCCTAGAAGCAGAGTCTAAATGTGAAATGATTTCTCTGTATTTTAATTGACAGGTTCTTGTTTTCATATTTTTCAAGTATATACTCGATTCTCTATCTGCGTAAAACTAAGAATAAAGTGATGTATATAAGATTGTTATCTACTAAATAATTGTTTTCTTTCTCTTCTCTGTCGAGCTGATTTCATTTTTCTTCTTTTAAGATGTTAATGGCATTTTTTATATGGCTAACTACTGCTTTTATTTCATGTTTCTAGTTTGGGCTATTCATCTCTCACGCAAAATATCTTATATAAAAGGTTTTGGCGGAGATGGAGTTAATGACACAATGTGATTAATAATTTATAAAGCTACAGTTAATTATTTACCATCAATAGACTTAAATAAGCAGTTACTAATTAATTGTTAAGAGCATAGTGCACTAAACACTTATGTTAAGTGGTTAACTCCTTTTGAATAATACTATTTGTACGCAGTTAGTAATTAATTGTTAAGAGCATAGTGCACTAAACACTTATGTTAAGTGGTTAACTCCTTTTGAATAATAATATTTGTACGCATTTATGTTTTCTTCAGATTTCGAAGCTATATATACATCACACTGACACCAAATCATCTAATAACATATTCAAACAAACATTTCCCGCAGCAAAAGCAATCAAAATCATTATCACCAAGAAAAAAAATCTCTAGCTTTTTTTATTCCTTGTTTCTTTTTCATCATAATGAGGTATTCAATTGTCAGGGATAGAAAAAACTGTCAAGTATGCAAGAGGTCATTTTCAAATGGGAGTGCTCTAAGAGGGCACATGATGTCTCATACTCTGAAACGTTCTGCACCAAACGCAGGATCAGCGAGTGGATCGACCCTTCCATCGCTAGAGACATCCAACAAAGTAGGAGCAAACTTTAAACCTCATGAAACGGTTTTGATTAGATCTAACCACACCAGCAATGTTGGGGAACCAGATCGAAAGAGAGAAGAAGGTGGACAGCAGATAAATGGCAAGAGAAAGACCATCGCGGACGAGGCTGTTGAAGAGGCTGGTTTAGTTCTTGTAGCAATGTCCATGGGACAGAGGCCAGAAAATTCTCAGAACTGGAATGCTATTGATCGTTTCTTGGCAGCTCCAAACGGTAAAGAAGAATATCATGAAACAGATTTAGATTCTGATGATGATGATGATGATGATGATAATAAAGACGTCAAATATAAGTCTGTTGCTGAGCTTCTCGCTCAAAACATGGAAACCATAACCGAAGACAGCGATGAAGGTGTGGATAGTGATGCTGATGGTGAAACATATTTGGTTGCGAGAGAGAAAAAGTGTAAGAAAACATTTACATGTGATATATGTGGAAAAGTTTTAGGTTCGTGTCAGGCATTAGGTGGTCATCGAGCGAGCAATAAGTGCAAACGGTTGAAGGTTTGCGACAAGAATGATCAAGACCGACGTTACATATGTGGATTCTGTGGCAGAGCATTTGAATCTGGTCAAGCACTTGGTGGTCACACAAAGTGTCATTTCTTCTAAATAAGTTCGGTTATTCTTGGTTAGTCGACTTCAACCGAGTGAACCTATGAATTGTGCATGGAATTTGGGTGATTAATTGATATGGATGAACAAAAATGAATTATGCTCTTTATGTTTATGTTGCTGAATTCCCTTTTTAGTTTGTTTTCTTTGTTTTATAAATAAGAGTTTGATTTAAGTTTGTGTTTTGTTTTGATTTTTCGTACCTTTAAGTTTGTTTTTGCATAATAATAAAAGTTTGGTTAAAGTTTATGTGTTTTTCATAAAATTGCTTATTCAGAATATACTTTACTTTCAAATTTATTTTCAACACAAAATTGCAAAATACAAAAATTGGTGTAGATGTAGTGGTTCTATATGGTATATATAGAAATTCACATAAAAATATATGAATAAATTTTTTTTTGGAAAGTTTTTAATTTATTTGTCATAATAGGCAAGACTTTGTTTAATGCCTAATTTAAGACTATTCATAATTTTACCAAAAAGACTATTTATAATTCCTAATATTGTTTTAGTCAAACAACAAGACTAAAACACATTAATGGTACATATTATTATATTCAGAAAATTATAGTATATTTAATATATTTATATGCGTGTCAATTTATAAATTAATCAGAAATTATGTTTTCCTTTGACTAAGTGAAGTCAAAGATATTCAATTAATCCAGTTAAATGTATAATTTATTAAAATACCAATACTAAAGTAAAAAAATAACATAAGAAAAATAAATAGTGATACAAGTATGTAAGACTATAAGTTCAATGGAAATATCTTTACATGGAGTCGTGGCTTGATTGTTTCTTTATATATTGAAATTTTGATGCTAATGTGAGTCTTTATCCCGAAGTTGGAGCTAGTTCACAAGTGTTTGAGAAAAACGTTTTTTTTTTCTTTTGCAAATGCAAACGGGCCGATAATGGATAAAGGAACTGTGTCTCGAACTGTGTCTCGAGATCCAAAGAGAAAATGCTGTGAATAGACACGAATTGATTACGCATAATGTAAGAACACTAGCTGGAGCTGATAACTTTAACCAACTAATGGTAGCTTAACGACAATCTCTTGAGGTTTGATGTGAATCCATATTAGTCATAGGTTAGATTTCCTTTGAGAACTAAATTATCATTATTTGGTTAATATGAGATTGGATTTTGGTTCAATTGGTTTACATGCTGGACTATAACAGATGATAGATCAAGCTCGTGACATTAGTTAGAAGATATTTCAAATTTGAGTCAAGCAGTGTGGTATATTGTCAGACTAATCTACTTTGTAAAATTAAGTGCGTTACTCTCAGGACCGACCGAATTAGCTATAAGGTTTATGAAAAGAAAAGATAAATGTGCCACATTCGAATTTGAGTTATTAACACAGATAGGCAGTTTATGTGTTTTTATTACACTCTAGAGCACATTGTGCTACACAAACACTTTTCTGTGGTTAAAGACCAAATTATCCCTCAAAAAGCAAAATCAGGGATGGGCATATGAGTAAAACTACATTTTATACTAGTTGGGCTGGTTAGAGATTTTCTTTTGGTTTTATGGTTTTTCTTTTATTTTTTCTTTTTGAATTTCTCTTATTTTGGGTGGTGGATCCAAAGAAAACATTAAACTGAATTTATTTTTTGACTTTTTTCTTTTCTTTGACGGTAAAATCTTCTCATCGAGAGCTTTGATTTTGATGACAGAGTTGTTGGCTAGGGAGATGACGACGAGACAAAAATGACCGGGGAAGAAGCAAACTGAAGTCGTTGGGTGGAATGTATGGGATTGGAACAATGAAATAGTAGACAGGAAGCTCGACTACATGGCGGGCATAATCAAGGAAAGACACGTTTGTAGTTTTATTTTGTTATTCTTCAGTCTTATTTTCTATGTTTTTCTGCAATTATTAGATTTTTCTATATAATCAGTCACATAAACTGATATTGTTTGTTCAATAATTGTAGAGAAAAATGCATTATAAATGTTCGACAAAATGTGTGGATATTATTAAAGATGTACATATAGACAACAAAGTATGAACCACAGTGTGTATAAGTGTGTACATGTGTACACATGTGTACAAGTGAGCATATGTACATGTGTACACATGTGTACAAGTAATGTAGACATTCTAAGCACACATGTGTACAAGTGAGCATATGTACAACATAAAGTGTGTACACGTGTACAAGTACATTATTGTTTCGTTCGAAAGTATACATGTGAACCAGAGTTCATATGAATATTTATCGGTATACACACGTACACTACGAAGCTGGTGTACACAATATGTCCATATAATTTCACTATTCTGTATACATGAACATTTTGACCTACATAGGTCTTCCAACTTAGATGTAGAAATATAGTGATGTAGCATGTATATTTTTTCAGGATGTAGAAATGTCACAAACATATTACTAAGATTATACAAAATACACAAACGAAATGAACTATGACTTTTGAAGTCATTTTGAAGCTCGACTACATGGTGGGCATAATTCAGGAAAGACACATTTGTAGTTTTATTTTGTTATTCTTCACTCTTATTTTCTATGTTTTTCTGCAATTATTAGTTTTTTCTATATAACCAGTCACATAAATTGATATTGTTTGTTCAATAACTATAAGAGAAAAATGCATTATAAGTGTTTGACAAAATGTGTGGATATTATTAAAGATGTACATATGGACAACATAGTATGAACCAGAGTGTGTACATGTGTACACATGTGTACAAGTGAGCATATGTACATGTGTACATATGTGTACAAGTAATGTATACATTCTAAGAACACATGTGTACAAGTGAGCATATGTACAACATAGAGTGTGTACATGTGTACAAATACATTATTGTTTCGTTAGAAAGTATACAATGATTTAGATGTACACAAAATAACTTGAACAATAATACATAAACACCATATAATTTCACTATTCTCGTGTACATAAATATCAAACATGTAGGTTTTCCAACTTAGAACAATATTAGTGTACATAAAAATCAAACATGTAGGGTCTTTCAACCGCTTATTTGTACATTGCTCAAATTATGATGACGATTTTAATAATTTTTAGTATAGTTGCTAAAACAAGACAATTCACATGTGTACATGTAGACATTGCTCAAGTGATCATATAGGATAAAAATGAAAATTTGGAATTTCATCTAAATCATTTAGAGTCATTTATACCAGTTATCCACTCCACAACTCTAGTCCCGAGCATGATGACGACAATGAGGAGGAGATGATTCGACCTCGACGCCGTTTACGTCACCGTCGTCACTGTCATTGTGTTCGTTTCCATCTCCATCACCTTCTGTCGCCATCTTCGTCACCGTATTTGTCTCCGTCGCCATCTCCGTCCGCCATCATTTTCTATATCTCTGTGTCGTTAATGCTATAGACAAGAATAAGTACGTTTAGTGTTGAAAATTTGTAAGAGATAAAATCTGGATTGTTGATATTGAATTTAAATCAATAAATCTAATGGTTAAAATTGAAAGTAGATATGTGTCAAATCAAATTTGGTCTGTGAATGAAATAATATTTTTTTTTTTTTAAATTACGTGTAACTAAAGAGTAACTAAATTGGTTAGAATGAAAATTAGAAGAGTTGAGCTTAGTTTATAAAAAGTGTCCTAGTAGTAAAAAGTGACTTATTGTGATATAAAAAACTTGAAACTGTCTTGGGGTGTAATTGTTTCTTCGAATTTCAACAATTGCATGGAGAGATTAAACAACCGGCTATTGTTTCTGGTCCAAAGAGAAAATACAACTAAATTAAATATTTGTTTTAGGGTTAGTATATCGAATATGTGAATAAATAATTTTACATCTTAGATCCGTATTTATACAACCTTAAAATTGGATATATATTTTTTTCTTTTAGAATAACTTCCTTATTTACTAAAAGTGTGTGTTTTCTAAACCTAAAAAGTATATTAAGTCGGTTCCAAACTCAACAAAACCCAATAAAATTTCATAACTGAAAAAAAAACCCCAATATAGAAGTACATAAGTGTTCTGGACGGCTCTAATAACATTTAACCTTCTATGTGTCTTTTTTTACAGAATCCTAGACAACATCAACTCCTTTGCCCAATGTAATATCGTTGACCTGTGAAACAGAATCATCGTTCTTGTACATAACAACATGGTGGCATCTATCTTCTTTGGCTTAAGCCGCTTTCTCATTGGTCGAGACAATTCCAATGACCGTGGCTCCAAAGCGATTTGCTCATGACACAACAGAGACCCATGAACATGGATTGTGCCCACGTTTGGAGTATTATTCTGTAATATTGTTTCTTTAAACATAAATATGTTCCCCACTGGCCGATTTAGCTTTCTTCGGATTTGTCTGAATTGATCAGACAGAGAGACTAAAGGATTTGTTTTCTTTTTTCCAGTAAACTACATAACATATGAACATAGTTGACTTTCTGTAGTTATTAAAGTTAAAACTTTTTTGTAAGAACACGAGCAACAAAGTCAAAGGAATTCCTCGGTATATCCTCTAGATTCTATAAGACTACATCTCTGGTTGTTTGCAATTTTCATTAATAAAGCGTGATAAAGTATAGTACGCAAGAAAAGACGTGACAAAACGGACGAGAATGTCATGTAGGCAACTAAACCTTATAATGTTATCCTATACTTTCAATCTTGATCTCAATATCTAATCCCTAGACTCAAACTAAAGTATTTAAAATCCTATGGCCGTAAATCATGCTCACAAACAATCGAAGTTTGTGGATTCTAAACTTTAAATGGTAACAAAAGTGTAGTCTTTAATCTCATTATTTGAAAAACTATTTTCTAAATTTTATCTCGATGTAATTAAATGGTTTGATACATAATGTTTATTTCTTTAATAACAATCTCAAGCCTTTGTTTGGTATATTATATTGTTTGACTTTTGTTTATCTAAAGACTAAAACAATACTTCAACCTGGGGGATATACCTACGTAGATCCTTTTACGACGAATATTAACGATATTTTATAGAAACAAAACGGAGAAAAGTATGTGTTATTATTTCAACGCATGAAGAAAATTAATTAATTAGTGAGTTAACGATAAACAAAGGTCGTGCGGCGACAACGTGTTTGCTTGTGGCAATTTTTTCGTCTAAAGAAAATGTCATATATATGATCAAAAATACTTAGGGGTCTTGTTCTTCTTCCTCCTCATTGTTCTCTGCTAGAACATAAACTAAAAGGTAAGTTCCGGGTTGACTTTTGTCTGAAAGCGACAATGGAAGGTAACAAACCAACAAGATCATTAAGCGAACACTTATCTATACCTCCTCCACCATCTCCTGCGGTAGCTGTAGCCATTAATGGAAAGAAGAAGAGTAAATACGTCGCGTTTTGGGCTCTTGAGAAGTTCATACCCGAAGGCTTCTCTGATTTCAAATTGATCTACGTTCGTCCTCCTGTCACTTACATCCCTACACCAAGTAAGTTGTAACAAAAAAAGATTCTTATAGCTAATGCAAAAGATCTATGTGTTTGGCAACAAAGATTTGAGTCTTTCTTATTCGGTTTCAGTGGGGAATGCGATATCAATATCAGAGCTAAGAGCTGACGTAGTATCAGCTTACAGACAAGAAGTGGACTGGAACACAAACGAGACGCTCCGTCCTTACAAAAAAATGTTCGAAAGGAGAAAGGTTTGGTCTCAAGACTTTCCTTTCTTGTTCTGTTTTCTCAAAATCTGAAAGTAACCCAAATGGTGTAACGTAGGTGAGCGTAGAGATTCTGGTGCTGGAGTCACACGATCCTGTGGCTGCGATAGCTGAAGAGATTGCTGGAACCAGAGTCACCAAACTGGTTATAGGAATGTCTCTCCGCGGATTCTTCTCAAGAAAGATTGATATGTCTTCTATGATTGCAACTGCCGTTCCAAGATTCTGCACAGTATATGTAGTCTCAAAAGGGAAGCTAGCATCCGTGCGTCCTTCGGACTCGGACGCTAGCGGAACGATAAGGTTGGAGAGAATAGAGAGAGACAGCTTCACGAGTGGCTCCACTGATAGTCCTAGTCCTAGAGTCCCCTCTGGTAAACTTTTACATTGAATCGTAACAAGTCTTCGAGAATGTTTTACTTATTGTTTTAAGTTGGAAGTCCAGAAAACTTAACGGTTATTTATTTGCTCGTATGAAACAGATTACCAAGACTTTCTTTCATTTGTTTCGGAAGCGCAATCCCGAGTCTCTCATTTCCACCCCGCTGCTGCAAAACATTCCGAGGTGAGCAGCAGCACGGTGGTTCAGATGGATACGAGTTCTAGCGAGACTGACCAGTCGGAAGTGTCTACAGGGAGAGCGATGCAGATTGTACCGAGCAATGGTAATGAAGAGAAGAAGAGTAACACTAGCAATGAGAGCTTTAGTGCATCATTTCCAATGGGAGCTCATGAGGCGTATCACGCGATGAGCTTTGCTTCTAAATGGAGAGATCATGAGGACAGGAGATCGATCATGAGCTCGTCATCGAGCAACAACCACGAGATAGCCAATATGGATTGGGGAGCAGTGGTGCCTGAGAATTATTCTTTTGTTTCTAATCAAGCTTCTAACATGTCTGAGGGCCTCCTCAGTGTCCATTCCATGACCGATAATAATCAGGTAAGTTAACTGGCCTTGTTCTTGATTTTTTTTTTGTAGAGATATGAAAGTGTTAAGTTTCTTAGACTTTCAACTAATATTAATTAACGATAAGTTGACTAGCCAAAGTATTTTACTCCCTCTGTATTATTTTAAGTGGGTTTTAAGGTTTTTCACAAAAATTAAGAAAATACAAATTTTAATGTGATTTATCTTAGTTGCATAAAAATATCATTAAATAATATTATTTCAACCGGTTAAAAAAATACACTATTTTGTAATTGGTTATAGATTTAAAATGACATTAAATTTTATCTACATTAGTGAGAATATCACTTATTTTGAAATAAAATAAAAATCCTTGATTCTGTTTTTTTTCGGAGAGACATAACATATTTATGTTTGGAACTGAAGTTATGTCTAATTGTCTAGGTGAATCTGAATTTCGAGATAGAGAAGCTGAGAGCCGAACTGAAACATGTTCAGGAGATGTATGCTATGGCTCAAACAGAGACTGTTGATGCTTCTCAAAAGGTTATAGTTTAAACTTTTGACCGTGGCATTTTTCTTGTTATGTTACATTATGTGTTCTTATATGGGTTTTGGTTGCAGCTAACTGAGCTAAACCAGAGAAAATATGAAGAGTCAGAGAAGCTTATGGAGCTGAAAGAAAAGGAAGAAGTAGCTAAAGATACGGCTTCGAAAGAGAAGCAGAGGTACGAAGAGACGATGAAGGAGGCAGAGAAGGTTAAAGAGCTCATGATGAAAGAAGCTTTACGTAGAAGAGAAGCTGAGATCAAAGCAGAGCGTGATGCTAAAGAGAAAGATAAGCTGCAGGCTTCTCTCGTCTCTCCAGGGATCCAATATCAACACTACTCATGGGAGGAGCTTGCAGCCGCGACTTCAAACTTTTCTGAAGATCTCAAGATAGGAATGGGAGCCTATGGAACCGTTTACAAATGCAATCTGCATCACACGACCGGTGCTGTCAAGGTCCTTCACGCAGGAGAAACTCAGCTCTCTAAACAGTTTGATCAAGAGGTTAGTCTTCTAGTTACATTAAGCAAGACCGGTCATGAGTATATGGCGATAAAACATTCGTTTTGACTCCCAAATTTTAAACAATCAAAACTATATTATTATTTACGAAGTGATAATAATTTGATGTTTAATTTAATGTTTTTAAATACATAATATTTTTGAATTAATAAAATATAAACTAATACATATTGACAAGAAGATTATGTCCGCATGTGCGGACAAATCACACGTAATATACATATGTTTTACAAATTATACACAAGTTTTACGACCTAAACTATATTAAGTATTATTTTAGGTTTTTTTCCAAAATGTCTATTGCCCTCACAAAATTTCAGGACCAACCCTAATAAATAATCTTCTTACTTCATTACTCAGTTTCTTTTTTTAGTTTACCATAAACTTACCAATCAGGGTCTAAATGTTTTGTATTTATGTTTTGACAGCTTGAGATCTTGAGCAAGATCCGTCATCCTCACCTTGTCCTTCTCCTCGGGGCATGTCCCGAACGAGGCTGCCTTGTGTACGAATACATGGACAATGGAAGCTTAGACGACAGGTTGATGCAAGTGAACGGCACACCTGCTATCCCTTGGTTTGAACGTTTCACGATCGCTTTAGAAGTCGCTTCAGCGCTAGTCTTCCTCCACAAGTCCAAGCCTAGACCAATCATTCACCGTGACCTCAAACCAGGTAACATCTTGATTGACCACAACTTCGTCAGCAAACTAGGCGACGTTGGTCTCTCCACGATGGTTAACCAAGACGATGCTTCTTCTAAACTAACCGTCTTCAAGAAAACAAGTCCCGTGGGAACGCTTTGTTACATCGACCCTGAGTATCAACGGACAGGGATCATCTCACCTAAGTCCGATGTGTATTCACTAGGGATTGTGATTCTTCAGCTGATAACAGCCAAACCAGCCATAGCCCTTACTCATATGGTGGAAGAAGCTATTGGAGACGATGCTGAGTTTATGGCATTGTTGGATGCGAAAGCTGGACCGTGGCCTATTAGTGAGACTCGTGAGTTAGCTGCTTTAGGGCTGTGTTGTACTGAACTAAGACGCAGAGATAGACCTGATCTTAAGGATCAGATCATACCAGCTTTGGAGCGACTTAGGAAAGTCGTTGACAAAGCTCAAAACCTTATCGGGAGATCTCCTTCTGGTCCTCCATCCCACTTCATTTGTCCACTTCTCAAGGTTTGAACATTATTTGTTACTTGCATGACAAGAAAGTTTGTGTTAAGTCATGATTTTAACCTAGTTTTTTTTGTAATGATTATAGGGAGTGATGAACGAGCCATGCGTAGCTGCAGATGGGTACACGTACGATCGTGAAGCCATACAGGAGTGGCTGAGAGAGAATGATACGTCACCGGTGACAAACCTTCCGTTGCCTAACAAGAACCTTCTGGCTAATTACACTCTTTACTCAGCAATCATGGAGTGGAAATCCAATAAAAAATAATAAGAGAGATAAGTACAATCTGGTTCGGTGATCTTTTTGCGAGTGTGTGCGTGTGTTTTTCTGTTCCTCTTTTGTCTTTTGTGTGATGAGATGCCAGGTTACAACAAACAGAGATGACGAGAGATATGTCTTTTGATAATCTTCTTGTGTTTCTTTCTATTCTCGTTTGATAAAAGTGCGTAACTTTATTTTTGTACATCTACGAGAAAAAAACTCTTGATTTATCCTTTCATTAAATCAAGTAAGTGATTTGTCAGTGATTTGTCATTCTATGTTTTGCCAACATTAATATACACTATTAAACTACAAATTCTATTTTTTTTTAAACTCATTTCAGTCCAAATAGAATTAGATAATCTGAGGGAGATGGATTTTGATGGCATCTTCTCCTTCCTTCACAGATGATGCAGCCTAGAACCATAGAGTGAGCAACAACTCAGCAAAACAAATGTATGTAAGCAAGAGAATATATGAAAGTGGCTGTGAATCATTACCTTGATAGCTGCATCCACCATTGCTTGCACTCTTGTCTTTGAACCCTTGACAATCTTTAGCATCTCAGGCTCCATTTCCTGTCAGACATCACATTTATAAGCTAGTTCAAGTTAATCAGAAGGTAGAGTTTTCGTTTGCAAGCAATGTTGATCCCATTACCTTCTCATCTAAAGCATGCTGTAACGCAAGTGCTCGTTGAATCTCAGATTCACGTCCTTTGCTACAATTTACGATACATGGCTGATTAGTCTGATGTGGGCTACTACTAATGTTGGTTGATACTTTACCGTGGAGAATAGGAGCAATCATATCACCCTGTCAAGAATCGATGTGTTAGCCATAGAATATACAGAGTATATACTAGTAAATTCCATCTTCCCCTTTACCTGGTTCAGAGATTGATTCAAAACTCAAATCCTAATTAATTAAAACACAAAGAGAGTCGAGAGATTCATGGAGAGCGAGAGAGACGAGGAGAGATCATCTTCTTCGATCGATTTCTTCGAGGAGAGATCATCTCGAGGACAGATCACGACGACGACGGATTCACGGAGGCGATGAGGAGAGCGAACGACACGCAGAGAGTACCAATGGACACGGGATAGAGGCGGACGGACTCCGTCGATTTGATCGTTTTTCCTGAGAGAGAGAAAGAGACGGGGTGAGGTGAATGCGAGACACGTGTCCCTTAAACCACTCCTTTCGTGGTGCTTAATTAAGCGTCGTAGCTTGCCTAATTACATCATTTTCTTATTTTTTAAAATCATAAAAACATTAAGCACCTCTTTAAGCGTCTCCATTAATGGTGCTCTTATGTAGATGTTGCACCATCTCCAAGAAAGAACTATCATGTCACGAAAAAAATGTCCACGATGGGTTAAGATAATAAATGCACATGATGAATAAAAAAGTTAAAACTGTGTTTTTTTTTTTGGTAAAATGTTAAATACATGATGAATAAAAAAGTTAAAAGTTAAAACTGTGTTTATCAATCTAATAATTTTTAAGTTTGATTGTCCATAACATCCTTATCCTTATATTACCAGCACCTATTATTTTGTCCAACATTGAATGTCCACCAGTACCCAAGGCTATTTATTGAACAGATAAATGCTAAAATTACATATCTATGTTCTAAAGGGAGAAGAAGGTGCACAACAAATAAAAGGCAAGGGAAAGATGGTCGACAAGGAAGATTCTACCGAGTCTGAGAGTTCTTTGACTGCTGTTGAAGAAGTTGGTTTATGTCTTGTAGCAATGTCTAAGGGACAAAGGCCATAAAATTCTCAGAATTGGAATGCCGTTGATCGTTTGTTAAAAGGCAAAGAAAAATATACTGAAAGCGAAACAGATTCTCATAATGATGATGATGATAAAGAAGTCAAATGTAAGTCCGTTGCTGAGCTTCTCACTACAAACATGGAAACCTAATAGAAAACAACAATGAGGATAGTGATGCTGATGAAACATATTTGGTTGAGACAGAGAAAAAGTGTAAGAAAACATTTATATGTGGAAAAGTTTTAGGCTCGTAGATCATGCCTTAGGTGGTCATCGAACGGGCCATAAGAGCAAACGAGTGAAGATTTGAAGCGTTAGGAGTGTGAATTTTGTGGCAAAGTATTTGAATCTGGTCAAGCACTTGGTTGTCACAAAAAGGTTCATTACTCGTTATGCTTGTTAGTCAACTTCAAACCGAGTGACATAGAACTTGTGAAACCGATATGGATAAACAAATAGTGAATTATGCTCTATAAGTTTGATTGTTGTACCCTTTTTAGTTTATTGTATAATTCTATTTATAAGATTTTGGTTAAATGTTGATGCAGTGATTCTATATGGTATATAGATAAATTCACATGATTAAGTACTATCCATAATTTAGTTGCAAAAAAGTACTATCCATAATTCATAATATTGTGTTAGTCAAACAACAAGACTAAACATTAGTCCCCGACATATTAAAGGATAAATATTGTCATGTAAGGTGAACACATTACGTTTGCCCCATTATTAAAGATAAATACGCTGACATGTCACGTGCTGAGAGTTTCTCAGCCAAACGCTACATACATTTATACTATATATTAGTTTACGTTTTTTAATATAAAATTCATATGCATGGTTCTACGATTTATACAAAGTTCTACATAGAAGAACAATTTACAAAACATACTATTGTCTAAGTTTATTTTATTTTTACTTAATTTACTTTAATAGAATATTATCTTTCATGTGTTATTTTGAACAAAAATATCATTTAATGTTAATCGCAGTATATTTATATATTTATCAACCAACTTTATATATTTTATACATAAACATACTATATGTGACATACATGTAAGAGTGGACACGAATCAAATATCCGAAATTTTGAAGGTAATTGTGATCGTCTGAATAATCAATTATCAGATTTGATTCATAGGCATCCGAATTACAGTGTCCCAAATATCTGGAAAATTTGATATTTAACCAGTTTCGATCCGTAAAAATAAATAAATTAATTAAAACTAAAATAATATAAATAACAAAAATTTGTTACAAAAATAAAAAGTTACTTTATTGAATACTATACCTAATTTAACAAATTTAGTAAATAAAAATATTGTAAAACTTATATAGAATATATTATTTATATATATAACATATATATATATATAGTTCATTAAATATACATATATATAAGCATATAACGGATCAGATTGAATATCCGTTTTCTAAAATATTAGTATCTGTTATTTGCTTTGATTTGTTTTTTTACGGATATTGCATATTAGTATTTTCCTTTCTTCGTGGAGTTACAAATATCCAAATCTTTTGTTCGAATTGAAAAGGATATTAAATCAAATCAAAATGTGTGAATATTTTTACCAACCTTACATACATGTGCACATTGATGAGAGTACATATATAACTAAATATTCACTACAAGTGAGGATTATAATTCTCTTGGAAGCTGAAATATTCATTTTTTAATGTTTCCATTCACCATCAAATTGTAATTAAATGATTTATGTTAATAATTTTTTTTGAATGAATGTAAAATTATATTCAAACAAAAAAAATGTTTAGTTTATGTGTTCTACTAATCAATAAAGTAATGAAAAAATCTTCTTAGTTCTCATGGTGGCTTAGATCATGTCTTGTTCCAAACCAAGTGCGTAACCACTTCTCCAAGTACGCCTGTTCCCTTGATTCCACAGCAAGTAGATGAAGCCTTATTGTCTTATCCACAAGTCACATCTTTGGGTTGTTCTCTATGTCTTCTTGAGTTTCGCTCTCTCCATATACTATGTACTGCTACTTGAAATGAGTACCATTTATTTTATTTTCTTTTTCTTTAATTATTGTCTAAATTTGATTTAGTTTTATATGAATTTAGAAATTATAATATAAAACCATTGATTTGACATAAGACTTTCTAAAATTCATATAACATGAAACCAAACAAATAATAATAGTTTTGGTTATCATTAAAAAATCTTTAAAACGAAACATTTTAATCAAATAAACAGAATAATGATTGTTATATTTTAATAGATTAAAAACCAACAAAAAACTAACTTAAAACAGAAACAATATCCAGATTAAACAGACCTATATCTTCTTATCTTAAAAACTAATAAAATTAATAATCTCATTCCGTTCAAAGTGCAGATTATTACCTAGTGTTATATATTATTATGTCTCCTTACGATTTTATTTTATTTAATATATATGTATATCCATTGATTAATATAGAAATGTTAAGTATTTTAAACAGCATAATATAAAAATAAATAGTGATAGGATTAAGAAATATGTTATCTGGGAACATCATTAACTGGAGTCGTAGCTTGATTATTTCTTTGCATTTGTTTTAATATGTTGAAATATTGATTCTAATGTTGAATCTTTCAATTTTTTTTTTAGAGTTGCACTTGCACATGGACAACGGTGAACAAACGACGTAGTAATGGGTAGAGACCCACATTCTGGACAGTCGCTCTCATCAGCCCGAGAAATGTAGGAGCGATAAGACCAACATAATGTTGAGTCTTTCAAAGAAGTTGGAGTACACATGTAGGCAGTGCCGTGCGAGGGCTTTTTGGGGGGGGGGGGGGCGGGTTGGGGGGGGGGGAGGTGGGGTGGGTGGGTGAGTGGGTGGGGGTGGGGAGGTCAAAGCGAATTTTTAAAATAGAATTTTATAATATGTAATAAATATAATTTTTTAATTATGATAAAAGCCATTTTTAGTTTGTAACTTAAAATTAAAGGTCAAAATCATAAGTAGAAAACTGGTAATTTTAGAGAAAGCTAAAATAATAATTTGCTATTTAGAAAAAAAAATAATAATCATCTAAATGCAAATGATAAAGGAATAAAAATAAAAGTAGGAGGGAGGGGGGGAGAGGTTCAAAGCGAATTTTAAAATATAATTTATAATATGTAATAAAATATATATTTTTTAATTGTGATAAAAGCCATTTTTTTACTTTGTAACTTAAAATTAAAGGTTAAAATCATAAGTAGAAAACTGGTAATTTTAGAGAAAGCTAAAATAATAATTCGCTATTTAGAGAAAGAAAAGAAAAATAATCATCTAAATGCAAAATGATAAAAGTAATAAAAATAAAAGTGATAAGAAAAAAATATTGAATAAACATAATGGTAGATAAAGTAAACAATACTTTTTCATTTACAAAAATGATAGATAAAATATGTATGTTAAAACTTATTATTTATATTTTTTCTGTGAACTCTTTTATTCAAACTATCATAATGTATAAATAAAAATACAAACAACTAATTATGGTAAGGAAAAAATTGGATTACAAATAAGCAAGTAACAAAAGCAAAACGAAAATCAGAACTGTGACGAGTTGGACCGTGACAGTTCTTTAAAAAAAAATTCTTAGCAATTTAGTTTAAGACATATTGAAATTGATTAGATCAAATAAAAGAATTCTTCGAAAACAAAAGTCAAATTCAGAATCAGGTAAAAATCTACCTAAAAAACTATACTTTTAGCTCTACAGAACAATTTAATGAAATAAAAAGCTCTCAAAGTTGCACATTTCTTAGGACCCAAAGCAGAAGTTTTTTTTTTAAAATGAATGTAAAATTTTATTTAATCAAAACTGTACTACATTAAATGCTATTGTTTTATTTCCTGTACAAAGAATCAAAAATTCAAAAATTGAGACTAGAAACAATAGCTTCCAGCCTCATCGAGTCCCAAACCAAGCCATTAGGCCTTCTTCAAGATATTTTTGCAGAAGCTTTTTTGTAACCAATGGTAAGCACTGTTCTGCATGTAGGATTGATCCTCTTCAAAACAAAATTCGAAACATTTCATCCATATAACAAAGGGAAGCAAAGCAAAAAAGCACACTCATATATACTCACTTTCGAATTTTCTACAGTTACATAAAACAACAAAAAAACTGATGTCTTGAGAATCCCGAGGAATATTGTCTAAATACGCTAATAATTTTTTTTTATAACCTAAAAAAGTTAAACCCGAATCTATTAAATACATATACCTAACTCTTAGGTAGGAGGTGCATCCCACAACATGTATTTTTCATATATTTATACGGACGCATCCGCAGTCATGGTGAACAGATCAATATGACTTAGTCTCCGTAGCATAAGGATCGAATCTAAAATATGTTTGCATTTAAGCCCGTCCGCTACCACTGGATCACAAGATCCGTTCTACGCTAATGATTCCTAGAAATTGTTATGAACAAATAAGTGTTTGTAAAAGCAAAAACACTTAGGGAGAAAACTAAACACCCGGTTTGTGTTTTGATTATATGAATGAATAATTTACAATCTTTTAAATCTATCTTTATACAACTTCAACACCCAGTATTTTTTTTTCTTTTTAGAAACTTTCTTGTTTAATAAAAATTGTTTTTCCTAACCTTAAAAGATATACAATACTGGTGTTCTGATATTTAAGTAAATTCCAAAATCGACAGAAACTCAATAAATCTGCATAACTGCAAAAAAAAAACTGTATAGAAGTGTACCTAAGTGTTCTGCATGGCTCTTCATGACAATTACCTTGAAGGTACCTTTTCCCACTGAGTCCTGGAGACAACAACTTTGCCAGATATAATATTGTTGGCCTGTGAAACAAAACCCTCGTTCATGTACATTATATCATGGCATCCCTCTTCTTTGGCTTGAGCCGCTTTCTCATTGGTCGAGACAATTCCAGTGACCTGGCTTGCCCATTGACACAACAGAGACCCGATTTCACCAGCTGTAGCCTGTAGCATGAACGAAAATTGTGTGCCCATGTTTGGAGTATAATTGTGTAATATTGTTTCTTTAAACAGCCATATGTTCTCCATTGGCTGATAGCTTCTTCGGATATGTCTGAATTGATCAGACAGCTATACTCTAGGACTTTTTTTTTTCAGTGAACATATGTGAACTGTGGACATTGTGAACATAGTTGACTTTCTGGTATTAGCAAAATTTAAAATCTTTTTTTTTTCTGTAAGTGCACGAGGACGTAAAGTCGGGAGAGTTCCTAGGAATCTTTTACGATTCTATAAAACTACATCTCTAGTTGTTGTAGTTGTTATATCCTTTTACGCGAATATATTTATAGAAAAGTATGTATTATTATTTAAACCCGTAATGAAATTAGTTAATTAGTGAACTAGTTATTATTCTTTAAATAAAGGTTGTGGCGGCAACAACGTAATTACTTGTTGCAATTATCCTCTATTAATTAGTGAACTAATTATTATTCTTTAAATAAAGGTTGTGGCGGCAACAACGTGACTACTTGTTGCAATTAATTCATATTAAGAAAATGTCATTAGATCAACAAACTTAGGGGTGTTTCAGAAAAAAAAATCACCAAACTTAGAACATGATTACCCCGGGATTCTTAGGATGGAGTTTTTAACGGAATATAAGAAAATATTTTTTAATTTTTAATAAAAAAGCTAAAAATTGATTCTTAAATAAGGTTTTTAAGAACCAGTTTTTAACTTTTTTAGTTAAAAATTAAAAAAAAACAGTTTCTTATATTCCGATAAAAAAACTCATCTTAATAACTCCTGATTAATCATGGTGTTAGGGTTCCTCGGAGTTCTTTTCTAAAACAGAAACTACTAGGTAAGTCACTAAGTTGCGTCTTGGATCTTTTTCAAACAAACAAAAAAAGTTGCGTCTTGGTTTTTTCTGTGCATTTACATATTCGTTGAAATCTATTTTTACATATACATTTCATTAGTTTCAGGTAAAGCAATGGACAAGAAAAAGTCAGCAAGATCACTAAGCGAACACCTATCTCTACCTCCTCCCCCATCACATGCTGTAGCCGTAGCCATTAATGGAAAGAAGAAGAGCAAATACGTCTCCTTTTGGGCTCTTGAGAAGTTCATCCCTGAAGGCTTCTCTGATTTCAAATTGATCTATGTTCGTCCTCCTGTCACTTACATCCCTACCCCAAGTAAGTTGTGACAAAAAAGATTCTTATAGCTAATGCAAAAGACCTATGTGTTTGCAACAAAGATTTGAGTCTTTCTTATTCGGTTTCAGTGGGGAATGCGGTATCAATATGGAACTCAAACGACACGCTCCGTCCTTACAAGAAAATGTTCGAAAGGAGAAAGGTTTGGTCTCAAGACTTTCTTTTCTTGTTCTGTTTTCTCAAAATTTGAAAGTAACCCAAATGGTCTCTAACATAGGTGAGAGTAGAGATTCTGGTGCTAGAGTCACACGATCCTGTGGCTGCGATAGCAGAAGAGATTGCTGGAACCAGAGTCACCAAACTGGTTATAGGAATGTCTCTCCGCGGATTCTTCACAAGAAAGATTGATATGTCTTCTATGATTGCAACTGCCGTTCCAAGATTCTGCACAGTCTATGTAGTCTCAAAGGGGAAACTAGCATCTGTGCGTCCTTCCGATTCAGACGCTAGCGGAACCATAAGGTTTGAGAGAATGGAGAGAGACAGTTCCACGAGTGACTCCATTGATAGTCCTAATCCTAGTCCTAGAGTCCCCTCTGGTAAAATTTTACATTGAATCAAAATGAGCCTAGTAATGTCGGTTGTTGTATTGAGATGGAAGTCCAAGAAACTTAACAGTTATTTATTTGGTCTTTTTCTCGTTTATTTCAGAAGCGCAATCACGAGTCTCTAATATATCCACTGCTTCAAAACATTCAGAGATGAGCAGCAGCGCGACGGTTCAAATGGATATGATGAGTTCATGCGAGACGGACCAGCAGTTGGAAGTGTCTACATGCAGAGCGATGCAGACTGAAGAGCGGAAGAGTAACACTAGCAATGAGAGCTTTAGTGCATCATTTGCTTCTAAATGGAGAGATCACGAGGACTGGAGATCGATCAGGAGCTCGTCTTCTAGCAATAATCACGAGATAGCGAATATGGAGTGGGGGGTTGTGGTTCCTGAGAACTATTCTCGTGTTTCTTCTGATCAAGGTTCCAACATGTCTGATGGCCTCCTCAGTTTCAATTCCATGACCGATAATAATAAGGTACGTTAACTATTTCATCTTGAGATTTTGGAACTTAAGTTAGATCTTGTCTTGATTCTAGAAATGACTAAATCTTGGTGCACCAATAAAATACCATATTTGTTGAGATTAGAAAAACGACTTTTTTGGGGTAAAATAGGATTTTTATTAAATAAATGAAGGTTTAGAAGAGAAATATCAGATTTTGAGGCTGTATGAATACACGTATAAAATATTATAAATGATTCAATTTCCTTATAATGCTCTAAATAGCTTCATAATCTCCAAAATGCACCTAACCTTGCAAAGACTCTACGACTCTAAAACCGGATTTATAGCATCATTTGTTTACAACAAATTGTGTAGGCAAATCTAACATTTGAGATAGAGAAGCTGAGAGCCGAGCTGAAACATGTTCAGGAGATGTATGCTATGGCTGAAACTAAGACTGTCGATGCCTCTCAAAAGGTCATAGTTTAAGCTTTTGAACCACATAGACCATGATGATTATATGATTCTATGTTACATTACATTTCTTGTTTTTATTTGGGCTTTGGTTGCAGCTAACTGAGTTAAACCAACGAAAATATGAGGACTCACAGAAGTTTACGGAGCTAAAAGAAAAGGAAAAAGTAGCTAATGATACATCATCAAAGGAGAAGCAAAGTTATGAAGAGACGATGAAGGTTAAAGAACTCATGATGAAAGAGGCTTTACGTAGAAGGGAAGCTGAGATCAAAGCAGAGCGTGATGCTAAAGAGAAAGATAAGCTCCAAGCTTCTCTCGTCTCTCTGGGGATCCAATACCAACACTACTCATGGGAAGAGATTGCAGCCGCGACTTCTGACTTTTCTGAAGATCTCAAGATCGGAATGGGAGCTTACGGAACCGTTTACAAATGCAATCTGCACCACACGGCCGGCGCTGTCAAAGTCCTTCACGCAGGAGAAACTCAGCTTTCCAAACAGTTTGATCAAGAGGTCAGTTTTCTAGTTACATTAAGCATAGTCGGTCATGGCCATATAGTGATTAAACATTCGTCTTGGCTCTAAATTTTAAAAAGTAAATATACATGAGTCTTTACTGCACCTAAATTACATAATTTTCTTAATTAAGAATTATCTTAAAATGTTTATTGGTTTCCCATAATCTGAGGACCCGGCTCTAATAAATAAATCTTTTGGCTTACTTCAATTCTCAGTTTTTTTTTGTTTACCTAGAGGCCTCCCTAAGATGTTGGAGGCCATAAACAATTTATTAAGGTTTTAATAATTTTATTTTTTTAATTTAGGAGCTTTTTGCAGTGTAATTTTTTTTTGAAAAATTTTAGAGACCCTAATCCAAAGTTTCACTTCGCAGGACCACTCCAGTTTATCACACACAAGCTTACCAATCAAAGTAAATGTTTTGTATTTATGTTTTGACAGCTTGAAATCTTGAGCAAGATCCGACATCCTCACCTCGTCCTCCTCCTCGGGGCATGTCCGGAACGAGGCTGCCTGGTCTACGAATACATGGACAACGGAAGCTTATATGACAGGTTGATGCAAGTCAACGACATACCTGCTATCCCTTGGTTCGAGCGTTTCAGGATCGCTTTAGAAATCGCTTCAGCGCTAGTATTCCTCCACAAATCAAAGCCTAGACCAATCATTCACCGTGACCTCAAACCAGGTAACATCTTGCTTGACCACAACTTCGTCAGCAAACTAGGCGACGTTGGTCTCTCCACGATGATTAACCAAGACGATGCTGCTTCTAAACTAACCGTCTTAAAGAAAACAAATCCTGTGGGAACACTATGTTACATCGACCCTGAGTATCAGCGGACCGGGATCATCTCACCTAAGTCCGATGTGTATTCACTAGGGATTGTGATTCTGCAGCTCATAACCGCCAAGTCCCCGATAGGGATTACTCATAAGGTTGAAGAATCTATTGGAAACGATGCTGAGTTTATGGCATTGTTGGATGTGAAAGCTGGAACGTGGCCTATTAGTGAGACTCGTGAGTTAGCTGCCTTGGGACTCTGGTGTACTGAGCTGAGACGTAGAGACAGACCAGACCTTAAAGATCTGATCATCCCTGCTTTGGAACGGCTTTGGAAAGTCGTTGACGAAGCTCAAAACTCTGTCGGGAGAACTCCTTCTGGTCCTCCATCCCACTTCATTTGTCCACTTCTCAAGGTTTGAACAATATACTTACTTGCACGGCAAGAAATCTTTGCGTTGGTTATGATTTAACCTAGTTTTTTATATTGATTATAGGGAGTGATGAACGAGCCATGCGTAGCTGCAGATGGGTACACGTACGATCGTGAAGCTATACAGGACTGGCTGAGAGAGAATGATACGTCACCGGTGACAAACCTTCCGTTGCCTAACAAGAACCTTCTTGCTAATTACAATCTTTACTCTGCAATTATGGAGTGGAAGTCCAATAAACAATAATGAGAGAGATAAGTACAATTTGATTGAATGATCTTTTTTGTGTGTGTGTTTTCTCTTTTCCTCCTTTGTCTTTTGTGCGATGAGAGGCCATATTACAACAATAGAGTTGAAGAGGGATATGTCTTTTGTTTCGTTTTGTCTTTTTTTTTTGGGCCAAAAAGAAAAGAAAAGAGATATGTCTTTTGATTTACTCTCGTTTGATAAAAGTGTAACTTTACTTTGCACCTCCTTAAGAAAAAAAAACTCTTGATTTATCCTTTGATAAAGATTAATAAATCAAGCAAATGATTTGTCATTCTATGTTTTGCCCGCATTATACACACTACTAAACAACAAATTCTATTTAAAAAACTGATTTCAGTCCAAATAGAATTAGATAGGCTGATAATATGTAGATGTTGGACCATCTCTAAGAAATAACCCACACCTCACGAAATGTCCACTAGAGGTTAAGGCCAATAAATGCACATGCATGATCAATGATAAAGTTAAAACTGTGTTTATCAAACGCATAATTTAAAGTTTTATTCTCCATAACATCCTTATCTCAGATTTCCAGCACCTGTTATTTTGTCCAACATTGAATGTTTACCACTCAAAGCCATTTAATGAACATAATAAATGCTAAAAGTACATCTGTATGCTCATATTGGACCTCCACTATAAATACATCCACAAGTAATTCAATGCTATTTTTCATAATATTAAATGTTTTGTGAAACTGAGTATTAAAGTTGTAGTTATTAAATCAACTCCTAAGACCATCATTATTGAGAATGCCTTAAGGCAGTCCTTAAGGAAAAAGGGAAGAGGACCGAAAAAGAAAATGGGGAAAAACCGCTATATAAGGACTGTCCTTATGCTTTTCATGATCATCAAAAAAAAAAAAAAAACTAAGGGCTTTTGTTCACTGCCCATCAATAATGATGCTCTAAGAGCATATCTAATGGAAATATCTAACCTTGGGATGTCAACGTAGGTATCTATATGTAAATTGAGATTCCCATAGTTAGATATCCCATTGTGAATGTTCTAATTAAATGACTGTACACTATTTGAGTAAATGACAAATTAGTTGGTAACTTTGTTTAAAAGTTCACATGTCACTCGAAATAGCTGTAGCCTGTAGAAGGACATACTAAATAAATGGTCACGTGTACATCTGTATTTCAATTGCTCTGTTGTATGAATAACCAGATCAAATTAACTTGTCGTGTGACTTATCTGACACTCTAAATAGGCATGTTTCTATTTCATTGTTAAACTTTTCAAGTATCCAAATACTAAGATTAATGCGAAGATGTTTATTAGTTGGA
This sequence comes from Raphanus sativus, assembly GCF_000801105.2. Classification (NCBI taxonomy): domain Eukaryota; kingdom Viridiplantae; phylum Streptophyta; class Magnoliopsida; order Brassicales; family Brassicaceae; genus Raphanus; species Raphanus sativus. The sequence continues at coordinate 13,225,785 of NC_079516.1, forward strand.
GAATAGACCGCAAGATGTTTTTGAAAAGCCACAGATGTCCCAATTAGTTTAAGCACAAGTGTTGGTACTGTTGCTCTGCTGGGTTCGATCCACCGTGGAAAAGATACTGTAAGCCATGGACCATGTTTCTATGGTATCAGTGGCTGGCGGGTCCCAAACCTAGGGGATTATAGATCTTGTCTCTATACCTCCAGATAATAAAAAAATGTTTTGATTTCAGAGGTTCAGATTGTGACAAGACCAGTGCTGTGCAAAGCATTTCAAAGGCCTAAGGCTATAATTTGTTTCATAAAAAGTAATACTAATAGTTTAAATGTAGTTAAAAATATATTTAATCACAAGTAAGATTTAAATGATAAGATTATTTTATATAAATGCTATTTTACTAATTAAAAATAATAATTATAAAAAGAAACTGTGGTATAATAAGCAAATATTAAAGCATATCTTAAATCTAGTTATTAAATTTCTAGTTATAACATAATAAAATTAGTTAAGAGTACTTACTATAACTAAAACGAAGACTGAACTTATGTTAAAACCTTATTATGTGAGATTCATAGTGTTTAATTATAAAAATTTACAAGAACTAAAGGCCTTTGAAAGGTTTACAATATGTTGGGTCCGCCAATGCCCTTTTAAACATGCTATAGGAGTGGATATTTTATCCGTTAATTTGATTCAATTTGTTATTTATTTCGAGTCCATTCAAAAATTTTGGATATCCACAAATCTTTGAAACAAAGTAAATATTAGAAATCATATCCGTTAAAAACAAAACAAATCATAAATACTTAAAATTTTAGAGTCAAATGTTCGACCCACTCTGATTTTTGTACAAATAGATGTATATATACAATTAAATATAGAATTGTAAATGTATATTTATTCTAATAACACATAATTTTATTAATTTTATTTATAAAGTTACTTATAGAAATATTAAATTAAAAATGAATATAAAATCTTTATAGAAACCATAATTCTTCTTTAATTTTATCTTTTATAATAACATTTATTTATTTTTAAAAAATTATGAAACATATAGTTTCACTAATCCTTATTTTCTATTATGTAAAATATATTTAAAAGTTTGTATGATTTTTCCAAATTTATTCATATTAAATAAAATGGATTGATATTCGTAAAATATCCATAAATATTCGTAAATATATATATGATTTTTGGATATCCACAAAACAAGATATCCATAGTTTTCAAAGTAAATCGTAAAATTACATATCTGTAAAATACAAATAAATATCAAATATTAAAAATTATGGTAATATTCCATTCATGACTGCTATATTGATAGTTTTTTTTTTTTTGAACTTGTGCTATATTGATAGTTCTCTCACGTATTTTGTTATGATTCATTTGCTTTAGAATAAATTAACATTGTATTCACTTTTGATCAACGAAAACTTCACAAATTGAAAAGTCAACAATATAGAATAAACAAGTTGGTAGTCCGACAAAAACCCACGTTGTTCTGACTTAAAATGTCATCTCGCTTCTCAAACCTTTGTGGAAAAAACATCACTTATTCACACAAACAAACAAAAAACATCTAAACTTTTGACAGTCTCATTCTCCTAACCTTACTTTTTTGAAATCTTGGTTTAAGATATAGATATTTATTTAATCAAGTGACCATTTCACTGACTCAAATTTGATTCGTCATCTTCTTTCTTCTCTTTCTCTCTCTCTCCTTCACATCCATTCGTCGAGTTTCTGGGAAAGCTTTAACCAAGTCAAAAGAAATCACCTTTATAGTATTTTTCTTACAATTTTACAAAAACAAACCTTAAACCTTGATGATCTTAGCTGTTGAATTGGCTATCAAATCTTCCTTTTTTTGTTATTATAAAATTAACATTATTTTAAATTTTTTATATTTTATCCATTAAGGATTCAACTTGTTTGTTTAGTCCAAGAATATGTCTTTGTAACTACATAAAGTAATCGGATAAAAACATACCAAGTTGTTTCAAAAGAAAAAAATACCAAGTCATGACTCTCTCTTCACCTCCCTTTGTCTCTCTAAGCTGTTAAAATCATTTCAACAACGAGATTAAGGAAACAAAAACCTTGAATCTCTGAAGTCAAATCCATCAGCAATCTTCAAAGTTATCTCTATCTCTTTCTTGGTCTCTGTAGTTTCTTGGATTATCAGATCATATCCGTTGAAATTCAAGAAATGGGAGATGGTGCTTTAATTGTAGCGGTAGCGATCAAAGGGAACAATAGCAAAACCAAAGGCGTTGTTCGATGGGCACTTCAACAATTCGCTTCTCAAGAACATGTCGTCTTCAAGGTCTTACATGTCCAGCCAAGTAAGAATTACAAAACGTTACAACCTTTATAAGTCAAAAGTTGATCTGATATTTGGCTAGCCCGTCTCGTTGCTTAGCTGATTATTAGGTTAAGTCTGGCTCTACTTTTCTTTGTCGTTTATTTTCATTTTCACATTCCGCTGCGAATAATTCGTAATTTTTGTCACAAATTTGATATAAAAATTTAACATTTTTTTTTTTTAAAAATGATCTTAGAGCATGATTATTTGGGAAGACCCTAGTCAGGTTCTTAATAAATATTTAATTAATAAAATTAAGTAAAATAGTGTAAAAGCACTAAGAGATGTTTCTTTTATGTGCCTTATTTAAGAGACATCTATAGATATCTCTAAGTTAATAGCTGTTTTTAATCTAATTCTTAATTATACTAAGATAATTCCCTAAGAGACTGCAATAACCATTGTCTTATATGTTGTGAAAATTTAGGAGATTCGACTTCGGTTTCAACCACAAGAAAAGATTCGACCACAGCTGTCTACAAGAATGATGTTGATAGGAAGACCAGAGAAATGCTTCTTCCAAGCAGAGACATGTTTGCTCATAGAGAGGTATTAAAAAGTGGACCAGTTAATATGATTTCTTGTTTCATGTTTTTCGTTATCAAGACCTTGAATCTTGTGAAAATGTGATAGGTACAAATGGATATAATGGTGCTTGAATCAGATGATGTAGCAGATGCAATCTCTAAAGCGGTTCAAGATCATGGAATCAGTGAGCTAGTCATTGGATCTTCCTCCTCTATTATCTTCTCATGGTATACCATATCCACACAAGTTTTAAATCTCTCTGATTTTTCAATTCCTTACATTATATTTTGTATTTTTTTTTCTGCAGGAAGTTGAAGAGAAGCAACTTGTCTTCCAAGATTTTAGATGTTACACCAAGATTCTGCACCGTTCACATTATCTCTAAAGGAAAACTTCTCAATGTTCGTAATTCCGATATAGACATTGAAACAAGCATTACAGATGATAGAAGCGAAAGCATGTTCACTTCAAGTACCAATTCAGGTAGTAATTAATCATGTAAGACACAAAAAGTTCTTCAAAACCGGTTTGATTTTTGATTATTTCTTTTTTATAAAATATTCTAGGGTCAGTAAGTTCCACATCGAGTCATCAATTCTCATTTACACCTCTACTCTTCCAAAGAATGCAAGCTCTTTCAACCGTTAACCAGAAGGTCGGCACAAATATTGGAATAAATAACAATATTGATACGCACCATAACAGAGCCGCGTCACTTGGTTTGGATGATACAAAGATGCTTAACCAGGAGGGGTTTTACCGAACAAACAGCTCGGGAATAGGGTATCGAGGAAATGATATACAAGGCAGGAGAAGGTCTTATACAGATGAGGGTTCAAGCTCAAGTTGCTCCAGCGACCCTACTTCATCTAGTAGCCAGGTATAAGGAGTGTAGTTTTTTTTTTTTTGAAAGAATAAGGAGTGTAGTTGATTCCTTCATTTTATAGTTTTTGTATGTGACATTCTTAACATGCATGCAGGTGAGTAGAGACTTCGAGTTAGAGAAGCTGAAGATTGAGCTCCGTCACATTAAAGGAATGTATGCAGCTGCTCAGGGAGAAGTTATGGATGCTTCTAGAAAGGTTCAAGATCTGAACCAGCGCAGGTCAGAGGAAGCTGCGAGGCTCAAGAACTTAACGATAAGAGAAGAAGACGAGGAAGATGTGGTGGAAATGGAGAGGGAGAGACAAGAGGAGGCGGAGAAAGAAGCTGAGCTCGTGAGAATATGCGTTGAGAGAGAAACTGGAGACAAGCTTGAGGCGCAAGCAAGAGCCGAAGAGGTTAGAAAAGAGAAGCAGAGGCTAGAGGATGCACTTGAAGGAGGACCGCTTCAACGCCAACAGTACATGAAATTTGAGTGGGAAGAGATCGTTCAGGCCACATCATCTTTCTCAGATGAGCTTAAAATTGGAATGGGTGGGTATGGAAGCGTGTATCGGTGTAACTTGCACCACACGACAGTAGCTGTCAAGGTTCTTCATTCTGACAAAAGTAACTTAACCAAACAATTTCACCAAGAGGTAAATAAATTAATATTCCTTTTACTTTTTACAACCTTCAAGCAAGATCACTATTTTTAATGTTCCAAAAATCATTAGGCTGTAATTATGCATAAATGATTTGTGATTTGTGCGGATTATTCTAGGTGTAAACATAGTCTTTTAACGAATTATCTGTTTATTTTAATATATATCTTATGTATATTACATATTTTTAAAATTTTGTTTAATTAGAAAATTACTTTGATGAAACACTAAAAATAGGTATACTAAAAATTGTTTTTAATTAGAAAATTACTTTGATGAAACACTCAAAACAGGTATACTAATAAATAAAATTGGAGAATTAAAATTTCATAATTTTCCTAGATGAATTGGAGGTAAAGATGATATAATTAAAATAGTCGTAATTCACTTAAAAGTTACTTGATTATAACTAATTTAGATTTATTTAATTAAATCTCCTTAAAACTATTTAAATCGGTTTAGCACCACTATTTTCTCAAACGATTGCTCTTTTGATTGATACTTCTTCAGCTTGAGATTCTTAGCAAGATTCGTCACCCACACTTGCTTCTCCTCCTTGGCGCATGTCCTGACCACGGCAGCTTAGTCTACGAGTACATGCACAACGGAAGCCTCGAGGAAAGACTCATGACACGCAGACCAAGCCCTGACGCACCGCAACCGCCGTTACGGTGGTTTGAGCGGTTCAGGATCGCTTGGGAGATAGCTTCAGCTCTTTACTTTCTCCACACAAACGAGCCAAGACCAATCGTTCACCGAGATCTCAAACCGGCAAACATACTCCTAGACCGGAACAATGTGAGCAAAATTGGAGACGTAGGCCTCTCCAAGATGGTTAATCTCGACCCTTCTCATGCCTCAACCGTTTTTAACCAAACCGGTCCGGTAGGAACGTTTTTCTACATTGATCCTGAGTACCAAAGAACCGGTGTGGTGACTCCAGAGTCCGATATCTTCGCGTTTGGAATCATACTTCTTCAGCTAGCCACGGCTAGGTCAGCAATGGGTTTGGCTCATTCGTTAGAGAAAGCGTTGAGAGATCAAACCGGGAAGTTTTCTGAGATCTTGGATAAGACTGCTGGAGATTGGCCGGTTAAGGAAGCGAAAGAGATGGTTATAATAGGGCTTAGATGTGCAGAGATGAGGAAGCGTGACCGTCCTGATCTAGGGAAAGAGATTCTACCGCTTCTTGAACGGTTAAAGAACGTTGCTTGTAACGCAAGAAACGTGTTTTCTGAAACCCTAGCCGACAATAACCATCAGGCTCCGGGGCATTTCTACTGTCCAATAACTAAGGTAATGATAATGATTGAATTTTACGACATATTTTTTTGTTTATTTGTGTTTGATTTTGATTATTTTAGGATGGTTCTTTGTATTAGGATGTGATGGATAATCCATGTGTAGCTTCTGATGGATATACATACGAGAAGAGAGCCATTATGGAATGGCTTGAGAAGAATCATAAATCTCCAATGACGGATTTGCCCTTCACCAACCAAACTCTCCTTCCTAATCAGTCTCTTCTTTCTGCTATTAAGGAGTGGAGATCAAATCTAATTAAATAGAAAAAAAGGTTACAAGTTACAAATCTAAACTCCTCTATTAACATGCATCATTGTGTTTTCCTTTTCCTCACCACTTATGTGCTCACATACACACACGACCACACA